>NC_090224.1:34300118-34317618 GCF_024489055.1 Chanodichthys erythropterus | reverse complement strand
ATATATATATATATATATATATATATATATATATATATATATATATATATTACACCATGTGCAAATCAGATATGGATAAACTGCTACACAAAATGATAAAATCACAGCCAATCAAAACATATTTGATGTTTATTGTAGAGTTATAATGTGTAGGTTTTTGAACCAATGAGATTTCACAGTGGGTGGGGCTACCAAGCATTAAACTACAGAACTGGAAACCAGGCATATTGGCTAATGTTATTTAATGTAGGGGAGCTATATAAACATTAATGTTCCACATGGGCTTTGAATGACAAGATTAAACATTAAATAATGATAGAATTTTCTCTATTTTTTGTGAAATATGTAATATTAATTAATCTTAAATTAAATAGTATTGTTAAATTAAATAAATATTAATTTTAATTAAATGTAATATTATTAAATTTAATAAATATTAAATATTTTTGTGAAATATTTCATTTAAAATTTATTTACTGAATATATCTGTTCATTCCCTCGATAGGCTGCCTGAAGCAAATGACCTGCTACATCAACAACCACGAACAATGTCTTCATACACCTCACGGCATTCAAAAGATCAATACAAAAGTGTCAACACCATAAAGTGTTAAAAATGCACGTTCATGGATCATGTTTGCCACTCGAGGCAATAACAGTTACAGACTGTTTTTCACATTTATCTCACCATGTCCTCATTTCTCCTCCAGTATTACTGTGTTCTCCCATTTTGATTCGTCATCTGTTTCCAAACTGGGTTGTTAGCACATTCTGTCACCCACTCAGACAAACCTACATGCTAACTGGTGGAAATACACAGCAAACTGTATTTAAAGACAAAATTGTAAAATGGTAAAACTGCTGTAGGCAGCTTCACTCTCCTCAAGAATTGTGTTGTATGCAGTCATGTGCTGGAATTGGCCTACATGAGTCTGCAGTGAAGCTCTAGCGCCTCTTATCAACACATACAAATACTTTGATCCCCCGCGGCTTCACGCTCACACACTCCAGCACACAATTGGACAGGGTGAAAATTAAACCGGCTGCCACATTCACAGAAACCAAGGCCACTTTTGCTAGCAATAAGACCGACTGTGAACCAATTAGGCTTCATTAGTCTTTTACTGCCATCTCTCTTTTCAAACACAGGGAGACGGGGAATCAGAGGTGGGGAGGCGCTATGAAAACGCTAATCTGAAGCTTGTTCTCTAGCTTGCCTCTGTTGGCTGTTTCAGAGGGTTGTGTTGACTTGATATATTAGCTGTTAGCATGAACAGGCCCACTCAAATCATTCAGGTGCAGTCAGTCAGACAGGTGTAGTTCATTGTACTGTCCCCTGAGAGGGGAAATTAATGCTGTGGTTCTTGAATGAAATAGTCTGATATAAATATAAAGAAAAAAAGGGGAAAAAAAGTGGTGAATTGGTGTTCCAGGTTTTGACATCATCCCTGCACCACTCAGTTATGAGTACGGAAAGTACTACTGCTACCATATATATATATAACCTACTAACGCAAAAAAAGGACAACCCAGTAACTTTGTTTTAGTAAGTCTTTCTCTGCAAGCATGTGAAAAAAAAACAAAAAAACGAGCCGTTCAGATTTCACTCCCCTAGTGATGTAGGAAGGGGATCTTATTATAATATTACCGCCCCTTAATCTGCATGTTTCTACCCACCGCGCTGCTATTTTGTTTTCACAAGCGAAAATGGTGTACCAGTTCTAACGCCATGGCAAAACACAAAACAAAGGGGTTGAGGCCATGTTGGGCTGCTTTAGAGAAGAGGAAGAGTTGTTGTAGGAGAGTGTTGTTGTCATGCCGTCATTTTACACCAAACTGCTTCACAAACGAGGGTCAATTCAACGCTGGATTGGCACAAAAGATTAACATGACGGCACATGCTAGTCAAATTGTAGTTGAATCAACTCCACAGCAACTACATAAATTAATCCACTAACCATTCAGAAACGTCCAGTTTCATTCTAAAAGATGTAACTCTGTAATTCTTCCTGAGTCTCTCCATCAGTGTCGACTCCGGTTTGAACAATGTAAGGCTAAACATCGTTACTGACAATCCTCATTTTGGCTGCATGACAACGTTGTTGTTGTTGAGCAACTGAAGCGCGAGCTGTTGAAGGTCCACCCTCTTCTGGAAAAGGGGCGGGAGCAGCAGCTCATTTGCATTTAAAGGCACACATACAAAAATGGTATGTTTTTGCTCAGACTCAAATAGGGGCAAATTTGACACGCTATAATAAATGATCTGTGGGGTATTTTGAGCTGAAAATTAACAGACACATTCTGGGGACACCAGAGACTTATATTACATCTTGTGAAAGGGGCATAATAGGGGTAACCCTTTAATTAAGTGCAATTTAATTCTTTCCCCACCACTGACAAAATGTTCTGTAATTTATGAAACAACGCTCCCCACCATTGATGGAATTTTCCGGCTTCCTGCGTTTTCACCGTAATATGGTAGAGGGCGCAATTACACATCTTCTGAAAAAGTAGAGAATCTCCCGATCAAAACAAACGATAAAGTATTGTTGTCTTTGAAAGAAAAAAAAAAAAAAGTGATTTTCAAAATTCAAAGTGTTGATATAAAAAGAATGCATGAAGCTAGAATAGAGGGTATGCATTAACGTCACTTTCCCACCAGAACACGCTCCCTGAGCTGGACTGAGTGGCAAAAGAACCTGGTGCATGACTGGATTTAATAGGGGAAACTGCGAGAATGCGAGTAAAATAAATTATTACACTAAAGGAATCGTGTTTCCTGTCATTTATATGTGCCTGATTTCAATGCCGGGGAAACACATAAAGCAAATCTGCCTGTGAATATTTTATATAACTTCAAGATAGGTAGGTCTAAATCCGAACAGTCACTTATACCAATGCTATATATATTGTCATATCGTCCAGTCCTAAAACGTATATAGTTTCTGTCAGTGTTTATTTAAAAACACCCAATTATGCAGAATATAAGATGGTAAATACTTAATTAATGAGTTGTCAACACAATATATAACAATACAATATATACAGTATGATTTTACCCCAAAATCCAACATTTCGACACAAAACGACTGCAAATTCATGTTTCTCTGCCTGGAGTCCAGCTGTTTCTGTGAATTGCAGTGATCCATTTGCTTCTTTTTTTCTGTAGCTTTTGGCAGTCTGTAAAAATATACCTCAGATTTTGTGTCAAAGGTGTGTGTACAGTCAATCTCAAAGCTCTTTCCCATTTGGATGTGTTTTGTGTGTTTTTCATGGCATTCACGCTGAAAACCAATGCCGCCACTCAGTCTTTTTGCCACTCAGTGGGCGTAACCGCAATCATAACGGTCGACGGTGACGTAGGGCTGGGGGATATATCGCATGCAATTGTCACGCGCATTTCGTCAGTGAAGCCGGTTCCCTGATTACCGCTAAATCGCCATCACCTGCTTTCAAATGGAGCGGCATTTAATAGACAGAACCGTAGTTCACTGATAAGCCACGCAATATCGCGTTCATTATCGAAGTCGATATCTGCGATATTGAACGCGATATTTCGTGGCTTATCAGTGAACTACGGTTCTGTCTATATACAGTTCTGTACCGGCTTTACTGACAAAATGCGCATGACAATTGCATGCGATATATCGCCCAGCCCTACGGTGACGTCACTTGCATACCCTCAATAAAAGCTTGTGTTGTTTTTTTAAAAGCAGAGGATCTGTTCTTTCTTTTGATATTTTGCATGTACAAATATTCATACAACAAAACATTCTGAGGGCCATCAATTTTTGTTAAAAAATGATAAAAAATACTACAATAATATTATAAATTTATAATATATACATTTATAATATTATAAAATACTATAATAATATTGTATATATCTTAGAGATTCCACTATGAATCAAGCGGTTTAATCCAAGTCTTCTGAGGAGACATGATCTCTTTATATGATAACCAATATTTAATTTATATTCACATATAAACATTAATCAACTCACATACATAAAGCACATCAAATTTGGTCAACGGAGCTCAAATGTACTTGCTCGATGCACAAAAACCAAACCTCACTGGTTTTTGCGCATCAACCAAGCACACAGAAATTCTCACACATTTTTGGGTGAACTATCCCTTTATTTGACATCCTAGTGTCAATGAGCATGTCAGTTCATAAGTCTGAAACGGGAAGTCAGTGACGGTCTGCGCTTCACTTTATTTATGGGATGACTCAAGCACTCTCCATGGCAATGACCTCTGCCCATTTCCTCTTGATTGGTAGTGACCCTGACAAACTGAGTTCCTCCTGGGAAAGGACTGCTCTCCTCTTGTTATGCTCTCTGTTTCATTTTTCAGTCTTGTCCAACCCTTTCCTGACTATTTCCTGTGTCTCATATATTAATAGATTGCTTTAGTGATGGTGGATGGTGAGACAGCAGTAATATTCAATGTGGTTAATTCCCCGATTTCAGAGATAAACATGCCACACACACACACATTCACACAGATGAGGTGTGATAGCACCAGGGTCTTCAGGGATACGTCTGTAGGCAGCATGATGTATGACCAGCCCCTCCACCTGGGACAATATTTCTACAAGACCCCAGAGATGAGCAACCAATCATGAAGAAACGCACCTCAACACCTGCCTGGAGTCTAGGCATTCCCAATCAGAAACATATGTTTACACAATCCCAAGTCAATACCGTGGAAAACAATGTACATTACACAATGTAATTCAAGCCCAGACAAATGATTCACTTCAATGATGTAGAGCATCAACAAACAAAACAAGCAAAAAAATCTTTAAAAAAACAAAAAGGTCTTATAAATATATTCTTTTTATTCTGTTTTTTATTCTGTTTCATCTTTTATACAATTTTCAACAAAACAAAATTTTGACTGTTCAAAAAATAGATGGAGTAGATGGAGACCTCCTCCTGGGTCAACATTTCATTCAGTAACTTTAGGCGGTTTTGATTTACATGCTGTTTAATGTCTGTTGATTATATATATATATATATATATATATATATATATATATACACACAACCATTCAAAAGTTTGGGATCGGTAAGATTTTTAATGTTTTTAAAAGAAGTTTCGTCTGCTCACCAAGGCTGCATTTAAAAATACAGTAAAAACAGTAATGTTGTGAAATATTATTACAATTTAAAATAACTGTTTTCTTTTTGAAATATTTTAAAATGCAATTTATTCTTGTGTTGGAAAAGCTGAATTTTCAGCATCATTAAAACAGAAAGTTCAAAAGAACAGCGTTTATTTGAAATATCATCTTTTGTAACACTATAAATGTCTTTACTGTCACTGTTGATCGATTTAATGCATCCTTGCAGATTAAAAGCATTCATTTCTTTTATTTCTTTTAAACATTCTGTGATATTCAGAAATTAAAAATATGCTCTTCATAGAACATTTGTTTTCCAGTCAATATATGTATGGAGTGCATTTAAGTATTTTTGAATAACTTACAAGATAGGAACAGAATTATGAGCATCGTTGACCCATTTACTTATTGCTTGTAGAAGTTTTTCTTCATGGACTTGCTTTATTCATATGTCCTTTGTAGTTAATTCTGGTTATTATGTACTATATAACCGAGTATTGATGATTGGCTTGGAAAAACCCTTGTGCCCTGTAACCGAACAGATTTTACGTAATGAATACAGATCGAGAACACTTTGGCGCAAAAATTATAAACTGTTCTGGAAGTAAATAAGATTTATTTAAATTAATTATCCATCTATCCTAACAAACACTGCATATTCATCATTTCAAAAGCGTTTCATCCTCCCCATGCACAGCAGTATCATTTTCTGCACCATTAAACCTCGAGATGAATTGACACTTTTGTCCATCTCCAAATTGTTTCCCATCTGTCTTGTCAACAAATGTTAACAGGAAGGTTCCATTTGGGAATCCCTTGCAGTCGTGTCCATACAACAGCAGGGCACTGAATAATGTGACGTGGAGGGTTAGAGTTCATTTCTGTGTGATTCTGATAATTCACACAATAGAGGGTTCAATGAGTGTGACTGCCTGAGTTTACAGACTGAAATAGCTTTTCCAACTGTAATTGTCTTGCACTCGTGACCCCATCAGGCCCGTAAGGCACGTTCAGGTATTGCCAGGCTACAAAAGCACCAAAGCCACAGAGAGGGATAAATAGAAATGTCACAACAATAAGACAATAATATGCTATGTTTTGTTACATCAAGATATTTTATGACAAGTCAGTTGAATAAATTTAATGAAATGTGCACAGGCTATGGTCAAGAATAACCAAGAAAATTTAAAAAGGATGTTACATACACTACCGTACAAAAGTTTTGGGTAAAGGCCTTTAAATTAAAAGTTTTTTAGGTCATGATAATCATAAATGTCACTCAATTGTGGATAGACTTTTGACTTGTAGCATAAATAATGATCTGACAATTGTTTTATATAAATCATGCTGCAAGAGAACAGTGAAAACTTTATCTGTCATATCGTGCTGTATTTTCTGTGTCCAGCTCTAATCACCAATCAAAATACGCCCACAGGATGCATGAGAAAACCTATCAATCACACTTTCCAAAACAACAGAATGATCAGAATATCATTCCATTTCTCTGAGTGAACTTTAAGTGCTCACCACATGAGGGGCTGCAAATAGGACACCAGCCAGTAACGGCTCCACACACAAACAAAACACTCAGCCATTACACCCGCATTGACTATTCATAATTCATTATTACCCTCATTCAAAATTACAATTGTGTTATAAAATATGCAACAGGAGGAGTGACAGAAACCGCCAGGCGTGTGAGAGGAGGAGGGCGAGAAAGAAAGTGAAAAAGCGAATGAGGCAAAGCTACATATAATATTTGGTGTATCAAGAACAGGCTGCAGGAGATGAATAAATTATGATGAATCCTTTAACAGACTCACATTGACTGTGTTCATTGGCCTCAGTGTGTCTATTACTCCATTAGGAGAAAAGAATTTTATATTCATGTCAGTATCTTCAGCATTGTCAGCAGTAGCATTTTTCACAAGCGTGACAGTACTTCAGCTATTTTCAATGCTCAAAATACTTCATTGTTTTGAGTAGGACAAACATACATTTAACAAATTAGTTCAGTTTAATTAACGTTTATTAGTATTTAGAATTTTCTTTTTCTTTTGAGTTCACAAAACTTATATATTTTAAGTAAACTGAACTGTTTTATTGTTTTGAGTTGTAAGAACTAAATTCTTTTAATTTAGGCTAACTTAAGTTTAACTAAAACTGGGCTGGGATTTCTATTTCCTAGAATGCTTTGCCCATGGCACTCGAAAGGGAGAGTAAATGCTTAAGTTAAGTTTTTTTTTTTTTTTGTGCAAAATTAATGGATAAGGGACATTTTGTAGTGATTAATGTTTTGTTATGCTAATTTAGAAGAGTTTCTGTTAATGTGGGTTTTTACCATCATGGTGACAAGTAGCGTATGTGGTTTGGTTTGAGAGCAGGTAAGTTATATATTTTAAGTTGCTGTACTTGTTCAGTAAGTGCTATACATTCTATTGTTAACATGTTAGCAAATTAGCAAGTTGGCATTTTTTAAATGTTCTAATTAGGGTTCACAGTGAAGTAAATACAGTAACTCATTTGATTTGGAAGACCTCAAAATAAAAAAGTTAATTAACTAAATATTTTATGTTAATTGCTATCAAAGTGTATGAGTTAGCTAACTCATTCAAGTACTTCAAGTTAGGAGCAATTATCATGCATGAGTACTACAAACTTAAAACTTGATAGTTCTACTTACTTAAAATTGGGAACATTATAACAAAAAAAAAATAGATATAACTGATTACCTCTTTTTTTTTTTTTTAGTTAGCCCAACTTATTTGGGTTTACAGTGTACTTGACAAAATGAACATGACAGAATGCTATTTTTTTTTTATTATTATTTTGTTTTGTTTGGCTGGTTGAACACTTTCCAAAACAATTAATTGATCGATCTAACAGTGATGATTTACTACCTATTTGGTAGCAAAGAAAGGAGCCAGTCAAACAAAACAAAACTAAACTAAACTAAACTAAACTAAAATCAAACAAAACAAAACAAAACAAAACAAAACAAAACAAAACAAAACAAAACAAAACAAAACAAAACAAAACAAAACAAAACAAAACAAAACAAAACCAAACAAAGACAACACAATACAAAAATCAAAACAAACAAAAACAAGACAAAACAAATAAAAACAAGACAAAACAAGACAAACAAAACAAACCAAATTTAATTACACAAACAAGTAGGGCTGCATAATTAATCAAATTTCTAATTGTGATTACAATTACGGCTGCCACAATTACGTAATCGTTTAAAAGCACATTTTCAAAAAAAAAAAAAAAATAAATAAAATTTTCATTGTTTTAATTTTAGTTTTAGTAAAACATTATAATAAAATGCATTTTTTTTTTTTTTTTTTTTATTTAAAGAAGAAACTAAACCAAAGTATAGTTGACATTTGAGGTTTAATGCTATTAAAAAAAAGCAATAAAAGTTTTTTCAGGAAGAGTGTTTTCAGCTTGTTTATTTTCATATAAAAATATGGCTTGCAGTTGCTTCAAACAATGGTATAAAGCTATTCAGAGCATCATTCAAAGTAAGTTGTGATAATCTTAATTAATAATCACAATTACAATTTAAAGGGAATAATTGACAATTATGATTTTTGTCAATCGTGCAGCCCTACAAATAAGCAAATAAATAATCAGGGTAATGTGGCATGACTATTTCAAAGCTTGTTCCTTACAGCTTGTAGCTTGAAGCTTGTGAAATCACAGGTTCAGAGTAGCTTCTCCAATACTGCTTCATGTAAACATTACAGCTCCAGATCTTTAGTATAGATTTCTGCTGTATCCATGGACATAAGCTCATTTAATGAAAGAAGAATGCGTTTCTAAATCTGCCCACATGTCAGAGGTGGAATGTCAGTAAGCGAGCATGTTTGCATGTTTCTTGGCCGCATATGTTCTGGTTTAGGTTGTTAAATGTAAGAGGTGTGCGCTGCTAAAGACCGGCCACCTGTGCGACATTCATTAGGTTCCCTCCCTCCACGACAGCAGACTCAGAGTTCCCATCTGGAGACGGTGTTTATGCCGTCCCACCCCTCCAGATTTCAGCCAGAATCCCTCACACACTTAATTACCGATCTGCACGCTACACACACACAATTAATTCACTGTCAATTTCAATTAGTAATATACTGTATGTGCGCGTGTGCCTAAAAACAAAAAAAAAAACAAAAAAAAAAAAACAGGAACACTTAACTGGGGCTGAAGTTGGCTTTGATGGTTTAATCACAGGTGACCGAATGGCTACTGAACACCTCATATCCAAGCATTCTGTTCTGCTCTCCCACTGTGAACACAGCACAACTGTATTTGTATTGCATTTACTGTCTTGTATTTGTACAGGTCTCCGTCTTATTAGCCTCGGTCTTATTGACTCTTTTAACGGGCAACCATGGAAGCCATTATAAAGTTTTCAGGCATTCAGCTCAATGCCTGAGCTGTTACCAGTTCTTTTGTATTAAATTATCAGAGCAAGTAAATTGTGATGAATTGTTTTAAATATTCTCATTTTTCAAATACAGGATTTTTATACAATTGTATTAAGAATATTCAAATGTAGTACAAATTCAGCTCAGTTGACAGCATTTGTGGCATAATGTTGCATAAAACCTTGGAAATCTGGGCAATGAGATACTTAAAACGGAAGTGAATGGGGCAGTAAACATTTAAATACTCACTGTTTCAACAGTATAAATACTAGACATAAACAATATATGTGTTCATATGATTTTAGTGAGAAAAAAGCTAACCTTTCTGTATAGAGTTACATCCAATTTTATAACTTAATTGACAAGTCAATGCACTGTAACAACCACAAAAATGATACTAAAAAATTTGATTAAGTGATTTTAAATTATAAGCTTCACTTTTCTGTTTTTTAAATCCTCCAAAAATTGGCCCCATTCACTGTCATTGTTAGTGCCTCATTCTAACTTTAATTTTTGGTAATAAAAACCAACAAATGCTGTTGACATATAAATCAATAAATTGTTTTATGTGACTGAGTAGGCAGGATGATTTTCACATCATTTTGAAGCAAAAACCAAAAACCCTAGACTAAAATATACAGCTCCCAAAAGTCTTGTGAAAAAATGTTTAGTATGTGTTTTGAGGCCTTATTTCAGTGACTTATTTTATTATTATTATTATTTTTTTTTTTTTTTTTGCATGAATACTACAAATATAATTAATTAATATTATTAATATTTTACATGCATATACATAACTATCTCAAAAATACAAACATGTACATGCTTACATACAGTGTAATGAGACTTTTGTAGCTTATAAACATATTAATAACTGAAACAAGCACAAATGTCAGGGCATGTCATCACTACTCCAGGACCCAAATCAGCCTCAGACCCCAGAGGGTAAACTTGAATCTGAAATATTCACTTAAATGTATGCCTACATTTTACATTTATATTGTTGGATTGGGTATTTGGATGAGTAGATGTATTTGTATGCACTTTGATTACACCATTTTAACAAACTTAATGTGATTCGTATTTGTCAGTAATATAGAAGAAACAGGTAAGTTGGAAAGAATGGCAAATGTTACAAGTTAAAATACAAGTGTTCCCTTAATAATTTTACAATTTACTGCCAAATTTATGTGAGAATAACATGTAGTCATGTAATCAAAGGAAAAGTAACTGTAATCTGATTACAAGTATTTTAAAATGTAATACAATCTAATTACAAGTACTTAATTTGTTGGAATCTGATTACGTAAATTACATGTTATCAGTTGCTACCCAGGACTGCGTACCAGGGGCTCTTGTCCAAACAGAAGGCAAGATGTTTGGGTTTGGAGTGAGTAATTAGCAAAAACAAGAAAATCTGAGATATTACACATCATAAATCATATCTAATGTAAGATCTGGCTTCATGAACCACCTCTGAGAGAGACGGTGTATGTGTACTAGTGAGGTTGCCAGCGGTATGTAAAGAGGATTCCTCTGGTTGGATATGTCAACCTGTCTTGAAGTCCCAGTCCAATTACCAGTTTCTTTTCATCTCTTATTCTCACTCTGTTGCACACACTCATAAACTGCCTCTCCCTCTTATACACACTCTCTCTTTTTTCCTAGTATCTACCACAGGTGCATTTTATACTGTACAAACCGTACTTTCTATCCCCCTACCCTAAACCTAACCATCACAGGAAACTGTGCACACCTTTATTTTCTCACAAAAACATCATTTAGTATTTTTATTAATTAATTTACATTGTGGGGACCAGTGGCTGGTCCCCACGATGTAGGTGAACTCAGGTTTATATTACATCGTGGAGACATTTGGTCAAAAGCACACGTGTGTGTGTATGTGTGTGTGTGTGTGAGTGATAGAGAGAGCGTGCATGTGTGTCCCAGTGTTGGCTTGTTTGTTTGTCTGACAACACATGTACAGATATACAGCCAAAATATGCAAGCTCATTATAGCTTGTGACTGCAGTGCAAAGACATTGAAAGAGCAGCACATCAATTTGTGTGTGTGAATATGTAGATTTTTGGTGGATTTTGAAGGTGTTTTTGAGCTTGTTTGAGGCTAATGGCTTTTGGTTGATTGGCCCCTGAGCTGGGGCATGCTGGGTACTCTCCTCTCCACTCCAGCGCACTTTAATTCTGCTACACTATCCATCACAAAGCCCAATGTGAACCATGAGCATGCCCATCAGCGCCAGGAGGATTGGATGTCTGCTTCCCTCCTGTGTGAGACAGAAAAAACAGCAATATTTTCTCTCAGATCAGAAACCGCTTTACTGGAAACAGGGCCGTTTTAATGAAGGCAACTGGCTTTAGAGGTCTTTTTTTGTGTTGACAAACATATTCCACATCAGTTTTATTACATTAACGAGTCGATTCATTTCAAAAAGTTGTTTCTGCGAGAAAATCTTTTAACCAGTGGTTGGTCTAAATCCCTGTGTTTGATATCAGTGTAAAAGCATTAAAGGGTACTTATTATGGCCCTTTTCACAAGATCTGATATAAAGGGACTTTCACACTGAATAGTTCTAGGAACTTAATTTTAGGAACTAGCCACTAGGATAGTTCCCTGATAACTAATTTCTACCCCGGGCCATGTTCCTGGTTGCATTCGCACTGGAAATAGGAACTGCGAAGCGGCCGACATTGGCGTCTTTAAGCACGGCATTTACAAATGCCAAAAAACGGTGAATGGAGGATGCTGTGATCAGAGCTGTTTGTTGTGTGTTGTGGGCAGCGTTGCCAAGTCTGCGGTTTTCCCACAGAATTGGGCTACTTTTACACTGTTGCCACGGGTTGTTTTTCATGTCCTCGGGTTGAATCAACCCAAAATAATGTGATATTTAGCCCCTGGAATGCAAATTTTACCAAGGGGAGCCCTGCCAAAAACGTAAATTTTGCCCCCGGAAAGCGATATTTACCGTGGGACCCCCTTGAAATGCGATTGGGCTATTTTTGGGCTACTTTTGAGGAGCAATTGGGCTGGTTTTGTTGTTAAAACCTTGCAACTCTGGTTGTGGGTTTCGTGATAATGAATAATGGAATGTAAACGCATAATCTATGTGAATGAAAGAGCAAAAAGTGGGGCTAAAAGACGAAATCCCTTAAAGGTAACGTAGAACGTCTTTTCAAAAGATGTAATATAAGTCTGTGTCCTCTGAATGTGTCTGTGAAGTGTCAGCTCAAAATACCCCATAGATTTTTTTAATTCATTTTTTTAACTGCCTATTTTGGGGCATCATTAACTATGCACCGATTCAGGCTGCGGCCCCTTTAAATCTCTCGCTCCCTGCCCACCCGAGCTCTCGACTATAAGTGCAGTTATACAGTTCATAAACAAAGTTCACACAGCTAATATAACCCTCAAATGGATCTTTACAAGTTGTTTGACATTCATGCTGCACGCATGGATCGGATCATGTGAGTATAGTATTTATTTGGATGTTTACATTTGATTCTGAATGAGTTTAATAGTGCTCCATGGCTAACGGACTAATGCTACACTGTTGGAGAAATTTATAAAGAATGAAGTTGTGTTTATGAATTATACAGACTGCAAGTGTTTAAAAATGAAAATAACGACATGGCTCATCTACGCGAGTACAGTTATAAACAATGGTAACTTTAACCACATTTAACAGTACATTAGCAACATGCTAACAAAACATTTACAAAGACAAATTACAAATATCACTAAAAATATCATGTAATCATGGATCATGCCAGTTATTATCGCTCCATCTGCCATTTTTCACTATTGTTCTTGCTTGCTTACCTAGTCTGATGATTCAGCTGTGCACAGATCCAGACGTTAATACTGGCTGCCCTTGTGTAATGCCTTGAACATGAGCTGGCATATGCAAATATTGGGGGCGTACATATTAATGATCCCGACTGTTACATAACAATCGGTGTTATGTTGAGATTAGCCTGTTTTCTGGAGGTCTTTAAAACAAGTGAGATTTATATAGGAAGGAGGAAGCAATGGTGTTTGAAACTCAATGTATGTCTTTTCCATGTACTGAACTCTTGTTATTCAACTATGCCAAGATAAATTCAATTTTTGATTCTAGGGCACTTTAAGACAACTTTCAGTATCGAGGCAGAGAAAAGAATACAACCCTGCAGGCAACAGGTAAATGCTGTTATTGCTGTTTTCCATGTTTGTGAGGTAAATATGTTTACACAGCTTTTTAAAAATGCCGGGTGCCGGTGTTTGAAATGCGCTTGACCAGTCAACGTACATTTACGTCACTGATAGTTCCTATAGAGCTGGTTTAGACCCTACTCTGAAGTAGGACCTAATTTAGTTCCCCCAAAAGGAGTTCCCAGAACTAAAATCGTTCCTAGTTCCTGTGGTGCGAACACGGCAAAATCCAGGTACTTTAGCCAATAGTTCTAGGAACTATGAAAATGTTCCTCTGGTGCGAAAGCCCCTTAAGTCTCAAGTGTCCCCAGAGTGTGTCTTTGAAGAGTCAGCTCAAAATACCACACAGATCATATAGCTTGTCAAATTCGCCCCATTTGGGTATGAGCAAAAACACGCAATTTTTTGTGTCTATCCCTTTAAATGCAAATGAGCTGTTGCTCCCGTCCCACTTTCCAAAAGAGGGCGGAGCTTTAACTGTTCACGCTTCGGTTACTGAGCAGGGTGTTTTTTCTCATGCTTGCAGAGAAAGGCTTACCAAATGTTAGTGGGTTGTCCTTTTTCATGTTTTCTGGGTTGGTAGATGCACCGGGGACCCGATTATAGCCCGACCCGATTACTTAAACACGGAAAAAGTCCGATTTTCATGATATGTCCCCTACATACAGTCAGTGGTTGAGTAGGAGGCCGTCAATCAGGGATGCGTTTCTTAAAAGCAGTAGATCATAGAACCATTGGTACAAATGGTCTCTACGATCAATTATGAGACCATTTATCACTCATGATGAGATTTTGAGAAACTTAGCCCAGGTCATGTCTCAGATACTTTGCAGCGATGTAACTTTGGGTGTAATAACAGCTCATTCATATAAGGTAAAATGACTAGTTTCTAAACCACTGAAATTTTGGCTTGAAACGTACAACTTAACCCATAATGAGTGAGAGACACAGCAGCAGCTCATGAATATTCAAACCAGCCTCCCAATTAAAACATACAAGCCCAGCAATAGAGAGAATATCAAAGACATGGGATTCCACTACATATTCATCAGCTGAATTTCTAATGCAAATCTTAACCTGCTCACAATAGCATCTTTATTTCAGACCACAGAAATAGCTGTGCTTTATAGCGGCTGTGGTCCCTTTCAGTATGGTCATATTTTGTTTGTTTGTTTTGCTTGCCTTTGTATCTCATGTTTATTGGGGTGTTTATGAAGGTTTTTATGGAACCTCATAATAAACTCACTGTACAGTTAAATGGACCTTGTGAACCTCAATGCTGGTTCATAAGAACAAGAGGGACAAAGAGAGCTGGATTGCACCTCAGCATGCAACACTAAATAGGGAGAAGTTTTTCTTTTCTTTGTTACTATCAACAAAGAAGCATGGAAAATTCAAGGCACTAAAATCTAGGATAAGAGATGGGAGAAAACTATTGCAAACAATGTATTTCGAAGTACAAAATAATGCAAAGTATAGTATAACAGTAAGTATGTTTTAGAATATAAGTAGACAGGATCATTTTATTAAAAAAGTATAATAATTAGGGCTGTGGACAAGAGTTAGCTCACGAGATGAGACACCAGATTGAGTTCACAAGAACGAAGATATGATTTTTACAGAGTATTTTAAAGATATGCTCAATGACGAAATATATGAATAGAAAAATAGTCTGCAGGTGCATTTGAAATGTTTTAACTAATCATCTTGTAATGAATGTCATTTCAGTTCTACTTTATGAATTATCATTTGAAAAGACAACAATAATTACTGTAAAAGGTTTTGCCACAAACGACTGACTGGCTTCTCTCCAGTATGATTTCATATGAGTCTTTTCAAACCTTAGAACTGTACATGATTTATGAGCTTCTACTACTTTTGACCTCCTTAACTGAACCCCTTTCCACAAACTCATCATAGAAATAAAAACAGTATAAATAGTCTTAAGCGCAAACAAAAAGTGCAACCATAATCAAAGCAACTCTCTCAATATTCAAAGTGCAAATAGAGACCCAAGTTTTTCTTAGCTCTATGATACAGAGCTAAGAGGTGGTTACAATGACACAGCCCAGCTTGATAGCTTTCATATTGGGAGATATTTGCATAAATTAGGGAGCCACTTTCAAAATGTGGGGTATGAAATCGCATTTGAATGAGCGCTCACATTTTTCTTTCTCTTTCGTGATCATGCATACTCTGTGAACAGGGAGCGGTGGTGCTGAGCGCGAATTCTACAAGACAAGACATCAGACACATGGGCTCTGTTGTGCAACGAATCCTCCGCCATGGTCTTGTCAGTCATCTCGTCAGTCATTTTGTGGCACGAGATCTCGTCACACCCCAATAATAATAATAATAGTAATAATATATGGAATGGAATATAATGAATGTAAAAATAATAATGGACAAAGGTCAAAAGTCTTTTTTTCTTTTCTTTTTTTTTTTAAAGAAATTAATACTTTTATTCAGCAAGGATGTGTTAAATTGATTTATTATTTTATAAAAGATTTATATTTTGAATAAATGCTGAACTTTTTATTCATCAATGAATCTTGATAGAAGTATCACAGGTTCCAAACATTTGGAAAACCAAATCAGCATATTAGAGTGATTTTTGAAGGATCATGTGACACTAAAGACTGGAGAAATGGCTGATGAAAATTCAGCTTTGCATCACAGAAATAAATTATATTTTAAAGTAACCATTATTTTAAATTGTAATAATATTTCACAATATTACTGTTTTTGTTTTTTTGTTTTTTCTCTTTATTTCTGATCACATAAATGCCTCCTTTTAAATATACTTAAAGCAGGTTAATAGTGCAGCAGGTCTAGAAAGCAGCTCATTATGAGAGGTTTAGCCCCATGGACAGCACATTCCCTCATTTGCTCATGAACAATACAGCTGAAAATGTCTCTAATTTTCATGGATTGTGCTGTTCCATATAAGTCATATAAGACTCACAGAAATGTACACACACAAGAAGAAGAAAAAAAAAAGATTTACAAGGTTATTAAAAATGCCACTTAAAAAAGGTTTTCTGTTTTTGCATCTGTTTCGCACAATAGGAATGTCTTACATGCAATCTCATAGAACAAGCTTGCTGATTTGCCATGCAAAATTCTTGAAGAAAGATCTATTCATCACAAGTTATGAAAGACTAATAGGCATGAAGATCAATCAACTCATGAAAGAAAGTAAGAAAGAGAGACTTCATTACTCAAAAATCTGCTATGTTCAACGCCATTAAAAATTCATATTCACATCTTGATATTCATGCTTCTATAAAAAACAACCCTCAATGGAGTCACTCTTAGCCTTTGCACCTGCAGACAGTCTACAGCAGCGGCCCTACGCAGGCATGTGTGCACACACACACACACACACACACACACACACACTCACTTTCCCCTGAGCCATTGGAAGAAATTAGTTTCACTGTCTTTATCCTAAAGCTTTCAGTTCCAGAACGGCTGATTGGGGTTTCAGAGGCAGTTAAAGCAGACAGTGGGGAGACACGCTGACAGAGTGCACACGGGTCTACAGTTAGAGAGGGCTTATTAAAATAAACTGCGGATTAATTTACTTCTCCTTTAGCAGCCAATTTACTGCCTTTTGTTTGTGAGGAAGAAAAGGAGGTGTACAGGAAGAGTGCAGCTAACATTCTTTTGCATGTGGGTGTTTCTTCAATCATGGGCTATTTTGGCTTTCTAAACCTTTTGATTCTT
>NC_090224.1:34270118-34295118 GCF_024489055.1 Chanodichthys erythropterus | reverse complement strand
CCAAGACCTGTCCTCCAGGTACACATCACTCCTATTAGTCAGAGCCCTCCTCTCTGTAAACGAGAACATCACCACACAAACCACAGGAGAGTGCTGGGATCTCTCCCTTAATTAAAGCAGCGACGGCTCCTCTCAGTGTCAGTGACACAGCTGAGCGTGTGGGCAGAACAATGGATTTAATCCAGTGTGTTTGCTATTAGAGAATCACGATCAAATCCTCACTGTCTTTCCTCTGTGTGTTTAGTGCTTGTCTTCTAAAGTTCACCACAGCTGAACTTAATTTGAATTTGTGTAACACATTTCCTTCGCTCAAAAGGACATGGTTATGATATTTATCCAGCAATGAGCTCAATATTAGGTTTGGAGTGGTGCTTCTGTGGAAAGAGAGATGGTGTCATAATGAAGAGTGGCTCTGGGGAAGGTTTAGGCAAAGCTGCTGACTTACATTGGCAAGGCTTTATTAAAGGATCACACGCCATTTTCATTTTGCCTCCCCCACACACATATAGTCTCTGCATTTCTTTGGCTAGAAGAATTTACTATTCCCAGAGTTTCAAAATGTTATTGATTTTACTGAATTAATTCACTGTATGGGACACCAAACAACCAAAGTTTCTTTCCAAGAATTTACTCCATTTAATGATGTTGTTTGCTACATTATGATATCAAGACAGTTGTTTCACCATTCTATCTCAATTTTAATTAAAAATGTGCTCACAGTAGAAAAGGTGTATTTAAGTAAAATATGCATTAATTGTATTTTTAATACTGAATCAACTAAATGACACAGAAATAAGAGCAGTGTGAGCACTCATAAGCAGTAACTTCAGAAAATGAGGTTCCTTACAGGTTTCCAGATGAATTCTAAGCCTAAAACTCCAGAATGTCATCATTAGATTCCAGTTGCTCTTCACAGCATTCCCAGCCCCATGTGAGACCATTAGTGAAAACATGATAGAGTGGTGTGAAGAGGAAAAACAGTGAAGATGAACAAACCAGTCCCATGATTTCCACCTTATCAACTGGGAATGGATCAACAACAACTTTAAGTAATGATGTTTGCACCACATCACGAAGAACAAAACCACCATGACAACAGAGATTCGCTGTTGATCGATAAAATCCAGCAAATGAGGCTGAGCACACAAGACATTGCCACATACAGTACACACGGTTTACTATAATAGTAGCACATACTTTTTGTCAAGGCTGCAGCTGAAAAATTACTGCTACTATCTTATCAATCATAATATCATTAGCGTTCTTTCTTTTGCTCGCCTTCTGTTCAACTGGGAAAAACAAAAATGTGGCATGTTTTAATCATAAAGCCTATAAAATCCAGGGTATGCAGTATTGAAATTGACACTGGCTGCAGAAGTACAGTCCTTTCAATGTCATATTGTCTTAAGCTCGGGATACACTGCACGATTTTTGGCTGTCCCAGACGAAAGATAGCCATCGTGAAACAATCATGGCGATTATGTCGTATCAGTGAGAGAGGCTCAAAGACGGCAGTTTGCCCGGTCTTGCGACCAAAGATGGCCTACGATCATTTTCTGACAGTATCACCAATGATCATCGCACAGTGTGTTTGCTGCTACGACCTACGTCTACTGACCAGCCAATAAAAATGCGACATGAAATCAACGCGGCATGGTGCTAAAACTTAAAACTGCTTACTTCAAGCTCTTTTCCTTTCTTCTTTCACTGCTTCCTTTTTCCCAGCGCACATAAAAACTACAACTGCCAAAGTGTGATTCAACATGGTGTTTTGTTTACCACTAGCGCATGCTGATGACGTTTTATTCTTCAATAGAAACTTGCATCGTAGCCTACTAGTTAATAGGTGTCATCATCGTACAGTCTACATGCATGTCATACCCAAGTTTAATAAATCCATGTGTGATAAAGTAATGATCTTATAGGACTGCAAAAATCGTACAGTATATCCCGTGCTTTAAAGGGATTTAAATATGGATGTTTTTCTGACACATCGCTTTACTTTAGAAGGCCTTTATTAACCCCCTGGAACCATGTGGATTACTTTTATGTTGGATGGATACACTTTTTTGGGCTTCAAAATCAGAAGTGCCATTCACTCCCATTTTAAAGATGCCAGGATATTTTATAATATAACTCTGATTGTGTTCATCTAGAAGAAGATACACACCTAGGATGAAACACAGAAACAACAATAACAGTACAATCCACTTAATAGACTGTTAAACTTCAACAACCTTGTGTCAAATTGGAAATTATGTAAATTCTGAAGGTTTAAAAGAGTTGGAGTCAAAACCTGAACCCACAAGAAGATTCAGACCAAAATTAGACCCAGATCTGAACTACAGTACACTCCTTGAAACTCACATTCAGACCAAACTCCTCAGGGTTCGTTCACACTTGTAGTTCAGTTTGTTTGAAAACAAAAGAAAAAGAAAAAAAAAGAAAGAAAAACATTTAATCCTGGCTTGATTTGCATTCAGATTGGCACTTTTATCACCAATCCAAAAGATGCCGAACCTAAAGGCACAGAGACATGTTCACAACCTGATTGGTCTTGGATTTTATGACGTATTGCCTATTTTGAGAAGGAACTTACCGAACATCCAAAACAATGCTGTGTGCTGAGGTAAATGCACTTGTTTGGTGTGCATAGCCTGCATTTGATGGTATTTTGCTTATAAAAAGCTTATAAAATGTGTAAAGGAGTCAAAACAGTGGCGGGAATCCTTCTGTCACACAAACAAATGATGTGCTGTGTGGAGACGTGCATTTGACGTCTGTGATGGGCAAACTCCCGACTATGACGAGAAAAACCGATATGCGTGAGGATTCTGTCCTTTTTAGGGTCTTAACTTCCTGTTTTTAATAATAATAATAATAATAATTCCTTACATTTATATAGCACTTTTCTAGGCACTCAAAGCGCTTTAAATATTGAAGGGGGAATCTCCTCAACAACCACCAATGTGCAGCATCCACCTGGATGATGCGACGACAGCCATATTGCGCCAGAACGCCCACCACACAGGTGGAGAGGAGACAGAGTGATGAAGCCAATCAGTGTATGGGGATGATTAGAAGGCCATTATGGACAGAGGCCAATGGGCAAGTTTGGCCAGGATGTCGGGGTTACACCCCTACTGGGATTTTTTTAACGACCACAGAGAGTCAGGACCTCGGTTTAATGTCTTATCCGAAGGACGGTGCTTTTTGACAGTATAGTGTCCACATCGCTATACTGGGGCGTTAGGACCCACACACACCACAGGGTGAGCACCACCACTAACACCTCTTCCAGCAGCAACCTAGTTTTCCCAGAAGGTCTCCCATCCAGGTACTAACCAGGCTCAGCCCTTCTTAGCTTCAGTGGGCAACCAGTCTTGAGATACAGGGTGATATGGCTGCTTTTAGTATGTTTAAAAGACTTTGTGTTGCGTTCATATATCATTCGGACCGCACCAGAGTTAGCTTGGAACCATCTTTTCAGCGGTCTCGGTCCACTTGTTTAGGGTTTGGATAGCAGGGTTCACACGTTCAAATGAACTGCACTAACAGATCAATCGCACCAGGGTTTGTTTTAATCTAACCAAACATGACAAGTGTGAACACACCCTCAGATGCAGAACTAGACTAAAACTAAACCCCCTAAGATCCAGACCCCAACCAAGATCCCCTAGACAAAGACCCAAAATAAAGACCCCGACTGAGACTAGACCTTCTAAAATCCAAAACAAGAGCCAGAAAGGACTCATAATACCCAGAGCAAAACTACATCCCTCGAGAACCAGGTGCAGACTAGGCAGTCCAAGAATCCAATTTCGTCCAATGAACAATTTATTGAACAATCTATGAACTGAAATAAAGAATTTTATCAAGGTGATATCGCATAGTTTTTCATAATCGCATATACTGTACCAAACCTTCAGCCAAGACCAAGATCCACACCAAAACTTTATGTTTTGATTCCCAGATCAAGGCCAATTATACAAGTCTTTAAAGGTCTCAAGACACACAATACATCCCCCAACAATCCAACTTTGTTCAGCAAGTATAAGCACAGCACTGTCTTTTCATAACAGGACTGTTGTGGTAAACTTCGCAGAGTGAATGTTCTTATTTATTTTCATTTGTTTTCTACACCCACCAGTGTAGAATCTTCTAATGTTTTTGATGTTCTGACTCATTTGTTTCAGCTGTTCCTTTGCGTGTCTTTCTGTCCCTGTCATTGTACTGTTCTGCAGTGCCCTACAGTGAATGCAGAACAGTAGCTATTAGTAAGCATTTCACTCAAGCATTAAATTATACCCATGGGCACAATAAACTGAGAGCTTGTGGAAGATTACATCTATGTATGAGAGTGTGTTTGTGTATGTGTTTGTTTGCACTGCAAGGGTCCCAGCACACATTCAACCCACCCGCTGTCACACTCTCTCCCTCCATATTCCACTCATCTTATCACTTTGGTGACTAAGCACTCTGAACAATCTTTTAAAAGGATCTTGATGCTACATCAGAAAAAAAAATTATATGGATCACTAAGGATTTGCCTTTGATTCCATAATCACATTAAGACATGAAATCACAAATGAATCCAAAAAGAGAAGATTTATCCTTGTGATTCAATTATTTAAAAAGGCACAGTTGTCCCAAAATAACAATTCCGACACTGTTTACTCGTCGTCATGTTGTTCTGAACCAGTATGACTTTATTTCTTCTGCGAAACACAAAAATTGGTTTAAAACAACATTGGACCCCACTGACTTTCACTGCATAGCTAAAATCAAAATTATTCAACCCCCGAAGACTGTAAAAATGTACACATTTTTAAGCTTTTCTAAAGATACAGTCTTGCATTGCATCTATAACAGTTTAGTGGCAAATTAAAATTGATAATGTCTTTTGAGTTATAGTTAAAACACAATTAAGCCTTTGGAAACTCTATAACAAAACCGAATTAGCTTGTGCTTTTACACATAGCCTACATAAATTTAGCTCAGCTATAGATAAATTGTTTTATTACGTTAGAAATTCTATGGCTACAAGAAGATTTCCAAAACATTAAAAGTTCCTAGATACAGCTGGCAGCCTTATTCATAAGTTTAAAATTTGTTGTACCAGAACACCTTTGAGGGTATTGAAGAAAGAGCACAATATCATTAAGGGGAATACAATATTTGATTAGAGCAACTGAGAAAAACTCTCAATTTACTGCCAAAGACTTGCGAGATGACCTAATGAAAGGAGGAAAACATGTCAATGCAGAGTATAAGAAGAACACTAGATAAGCATGGCCTTCGTTTTGGGACATCTTGCCGAATGCATCTCTTGAACAAGAAGAAAATAAAAGGCTGACTTGAATATGCTCAAATTCATTCATTCATTCACCTGTGGAGTTCTGGAAGGATGTTTAATGGAGGGATGTGACCAAACTGGAACTTTTTGGACCCATGGATCAGCGGTGTGTCTGGTGCAAATAAGACAAAGCTTCTGAGCAGAAGAACACCATCTCCATGGTCAAACATGGAGGTGCTCCAGTCATGTTTTGCTGTTGCAGGAAGTGGAAATCTTGACATTATGAAGGACATCATGAAGTATCAAGCCATTTTGGCGAAGACAGTGATGCCTTCGGTGCAGAGACTGAAGTTCCTGCAGGACAGCCGTCCCAAAGTATACATTGTTCATCGAATCAGTGTTTCAGAGTGCCATAATTACGTAATTTCTGTAAACGAGGCTTTGTTACGTCATAAGCATTTTGAAACTTCAATAGTTCACGTGACTTTGTCAGTTTGATACGCACTACGAACCGCTGATTCGAAACAAAAGATTCGTAAAGCATCGAAGTTTGAAATTGCCCATCACAAGATATTGTTGAATAAAGTCGTTATTTTGTTTTTTTGCTGCACAAAAAGTATTCTCGTTACTTTATAATATTAGGTTGAACCACTGTAGTCACATGAACTGCTTTAAATATGTTTTTAGTAGCTCTCTGGGCATAGAAAAGGGGAGTGTTCTAGCTGGTGATCCAGACTTTACTGAGTCATTGGATTTTATCAAAAATATCTTAATTTGTGTTCAGAAGACGAATGAAGGTCTTACGGGTATAGGACGACATGAGGGTAAGTAATATATGACAGAATTTTCATTTTTTGGGTGAACTAAACCTTTTAGACCTAATGCACGTTTATGTTCGAAACCGACTGTGTTAACGTGAAAACTCGCCAAGATGGGCATTTTGACAATTCTGTGTGTATTTGACTATTCAAATGCAATAAATGCATTTGATTTCAGTAGTAGTGGCCAATAAGTTGGCAGCCTTTTCAAAGATTTGAGTGTTTAAATTGAGACTACAGAGCTATTGTGAGAGAGCTGTCAGTGTCATCAGAAAAAGTGTATATATGGATGGAATTGAGAACAAGTGTGATTCAGTGACAAGTGATTAAAGATAATCGAAGTTGCAATTCATTCACATTTTAAATCCTGGGTGAAATTGAATCATGCCAATAGGAATTAGCTCATTCTGGAGTTTCGCTTGAGGTTGAAGAAGTGTGGATTTTACTCATGTTTAAGTTGGTCACGTGAATTCAGAAAGTGTTTGAAAGTGACTTCTGTGTGAGCTGTGCTTCATACGTCACTACACTATTGCCAATGGATCTTTTATACACACAAAATTTCACTGAAATGTTCTCAATGTGCACTCTAAGGGGAAAAAAAAGGTTCAGTGGGGTTTGATATAGAACCCTAGGGTTCTTGACTCAATTTTAGGGAACACTTTATGCCAATAAGGTTCTATATAAGAAGAAATGTCTTAAATAATTGCATAATACTTTAATGTTTAACAGTTGTTGTTTTTTTTCTAGTGATAAAGTATATTTACTAGCAGTTTAATTCATTAAATTTAATTTCAATTAAAAATTAATTAAAATAAAATATTTTTTTCTTTAAAGAGTTAGTTCACCCAAAAATGAAAATTCTGTCATTAATTACTCACCCTCATGTCGTTCAGAACACAAATTGAGATATTTTTGATAAAATCCGATGGCTTAGTGAGGCCTCCACTGCCAGCAAGATAATTTATAACACTTTTAAATGCCCAGAAAGTTACTAAACACATATTTAAAACAGTTCATGTGACTACAGTGGTTCAACCTTAATGTTATGAAGCGACGAGAATACTTTTTGTGCTCCTAAAAAACCAAACAAAATAACACTTATCACGTAACAAAGCCTTGTTTACTGAAATCACGTGACTTTGGCAGTTTGATACAGGCTCTGAACCACGGATTCCAAGATTTAGAGAAAGAAAAAAAAAAAAAAACAGAAAAAGCAGTCCAAGCAGAGGATGAAAGAGAGAGATGGACAGAGGAAGAGATAAACATGGAGTGGAGCGAAAGAAACACCTTGTCCTGGCAGACGCTCCCAGAGCTCTGAGAGAGAGCGGAGATTTGAGTGAGGGTCTCTCGGGAGTGAGAGTTACTCTGAAGCTTGACATTTACAAGTGTTACACTCCATCCTCTCTCATCAGATCCAACCTGCCATTTTTCCCACCTCGCTGCTCTGTAAATGGAGCCCGATAACGTAGCGGCCAGGCAAACCTCACAAATGCAGGGGCCTCTGTGTCGCAGAGCCGGCCCTCCCCCTCGGGGCCATCGGAATAGGTAATGTACAGGTTTAAAATCCCACACGTCTACATAACAGCAAATGTAAATCCACAGCACTTCTCGTACACAAAGGAAATGTCAATCTGCTACACACTTGGCAGTGGCTGGTGTGCTTTCTCAATTTAAATGCTGCCTGGTGCTCATGTAAAGCAATACCATTTCAACCTTGAGTGGCTAGTCTCTGGATGGGGCGGAAATTCAAAGCGACAGGCTGGGATTCATTGGAGATGTTTTTTATCCCTGTGTCTGGCAGTTTATGCATTAGCATTTGCTCTAGTGGAAGTGCGTGTGAATACGCTGCTAGTGTAGGAGGGTAAATTGGTGCAGGATGTCTTGAGAAACAATTACACGTGCATTTGCAGCACACTGTCTTCATCTTCGCTCAACAGATATGTAACACCTCTTGCTCTCTCTCTCTCTCATTCACTTACACAGGAACTGAGGATTCCTACATTACAATTACAGCTAAAACATTTGCTCTTTTTGGCAAAGCGAATGCGTCGCCGCCCACAAGAAGCTTGGGAGGCCTCGGCACTGATGGCTTTATTAAAATGAAAGAGAATTTTGTGTGTTAACTGGTAAGCTTATCAACGTGATGTGAAAACATGAATTATAGTGGCAATCCTGAAGCATGTAGGACAGAATGACACAACTGCTTTAAAAGCAGAAACATATATTGTTTATATCGAATCACATATTAAGATTTTCATGCGTACATTACGGTTCAAAAGTTTGAAGTCAATAAGATTTTCAAAAAAAAATCTGTTCTTTTGAAAATTCATCAAAAAAAAAAAATTACATATTAATACATAAAAATGTATTAAGCAGCACAACTTTTTTCAACATTGAAAATAAGAAATGTATGGAAGCTTGTTTCCGCCACTGAATAAAAGAGGTAATTGCGATGTTTTATCTCACAATTCTGACCTTTTTTCTGGAAATTGTGAGTTTACATCTCACAATTCTGACTTTTTTCTCAGAATTGTGTGAAAAAACTCGCAATATTGATTATAAAGTCAGAATTACGAGTTATAAAGTCACAATTGTGAGATATGAAGAGGAATTGCATGATATAAAGTCACAATTTCGAGTTATAAAGTAAATTGTGTGATATAGGCACAGTTGTGAGTTATAAAGTCAGAATTGTGTGATATAAACTCACAATTTTGAGTTATAAAGTCAGAATTAAGAAATACAAACACACAACTACAAGTTATAAAGGCAGAATTGCATGATATAAAGTCACAATTGTAAGAAAAATGTCAGAATTGACCTTGAATTGTTTATAACTCGCAATTGTGACTTTATATCATGCAATTCTGAGAAAAAAGTCAGAATTATGAGATAAAAAGGTCACAATTATCTTTTATTGTATTTGTTTTTTTATTTCATGGTGGAAACAAGCTTCCATAGAAATGTTTCTTGAGTACCAAATCAGAATATTAGAATGACTTCTAAAGGATTACGTGACACTGAATTTGCTAATACAGGAATAAATTATATTTTAAAGTGTATTAAAAAAGAAAAAAAAGTTTTTAAATTATCACATTGTGAAATAAATTACCAGTTTTTTTACTAGTATTTTATGATTGAATAAATGCAGTCTATTTATAAAAACATCATTTACAAACATTGTATAATGCATCCTTGATCAATAGTTCATGTGCACTCAGATATGGTACCATCCATGCATAGGGTCACGTTATTTTTTTACTAAAACATTAGAGGCAAAAATGACATTTTGCAGTGAAAACTAGATGCTATTTGTTTAAACTATCATCTAAAATAAAATAAAAATAAAAATTAGCATGTAGGTTTTTAACATCAAATGTCTGTATATATTTTGTTTGTGCATGTTTAACTGAATTAAATGGTTAATTGAATTACTATAGTTTAATTTTGTTAAAATTAAATGTTTATAGCAAAAAAAAAAATGGATTTTAAACTTAAACTTATACTTTAAACTTTATATTTATCCACATTAATGCAAAATTGCAAACCTTATATAAAATGCATGTGATGTAAAGCAGCTCATTTAATATTTAGTTTGACCTCCTGAAGTAGACCTTTATTAAAACATTAAACGCCACATTAAAGAGTACCAAAACAGTATGTATTGTGTGCATTTCATCATAAAACTTAACATATGGAAGCTGAGACTTTGTTTAATATCAAAAGTAAAGCACACAACTTATTGTGATTATTGGATAAGAGGTGCGCTACAAATAATGTTAAGTGAAGTTTAGTTCAAGCATCAACTGAAAATCTATTAAAATCGATGTTTCCACCCAGGCATATACTGATCAAATCAGAAAAAGGAGTTAAATAGTTCTGCAGTACAATTGACTGGATGATGCAATATAACAGTTGAGAGTAATTCTGATACCACAATTATAATGGTCTGTTCGAGTTCAAAAGCGCCAAGTCCATTTAAAGGAAATTAAATGGTTATTACCGTCACAGATTTGCAGCACTGATTTTATTCTTTCGTGTTTTTCTTTTCTTTTCTCTCTCTCTCTCTCTCTCTCCAGACCTTCAGTGAAAGCTGTATTTTCTCCTTTCCCTCTAAAACCCATTTATTCTGTTGGTCTCTCTTTTTCTTAACTGATCTGCATGTAGGCTTTTTTTTTTTTTTTTTTGCATGTTATATTATGTTCATGCCCCCTCCCCCATTTCATTTTGCCAATAGGCATCACTGAATAATTGATAGCTGGAACCGAATGGTGGGTTCATAGCTCGTATGCACCATAGTTTATTTCCATCTTGACGCCAGCATATTTATCTGCATTTCCCTTCGAACAACACAGATGTCTGAGAAACCGCTCCCTCCAGCCAATGAATGACGACAACACAGATCAAGCACCTCAGAGTGCATTCTGAAAGTGTGCTGCCTTCTTTCCTTTCCAGTGCATTTTAAAGCCAGATGGGCCAGTTATATTCTGTTCTGTCACATGTGCTAAAACAGCCACCTTAAAGAAGCACACACAAATATACAGATGGATGAACACAGGTACAGAGGTAGAGAGAGAATGACAGACTGAAAGAAAGAAAGAGCCAGTATGAATAAGAAACAGCACTATTTCACATTACATGAGATGTGACCTTTTGAAAATAGCTTTGCCTGAAACTTGCCCTATATATTTCTCTCACTCTCCTTCTCAATCACACAATAAAAGGACATGCATACGCACACAATCATTCAGAAAAACACACACAACACCTTAAACATGCACAAAAACAATACACACACTGGCAGTGGCATAGTTGTCATTTGAACCAAAAGTAAAGTATTACCTCAAGCAAACAAAAAGCCTCTGGGTTTGAGAAACAGAGGAGCCATGGGAATTAGATTTAAATTTAAAATGTCTTTTACCCAATATTTACAAATACCTGTCTAGCTATATATTTGTCTACCTGTCTGTCTATCCATCTGTCTGTCTGTTTGTCCATCTATCTGCCTACCTACCCTGTCTGTCTGTCTTTGTCTGTCTGTCTACCCATCTACTTGTCTATCTATCCATATATCTGCCTACCAATGAAGTCTATATCCATCTGTCTACCTGTTCCGTCTACGCATTTACCTGTCTGCCTGTCTCTGTCTGTCTGTTTACCTTTTCTGTCTACCCATCTACCTGTCTGTCTGTCTACCTGTTCCGTCTACCCATTTACCTGTCTGTCTGTGTACCTGTTCCATCTACCCATCTGTCTGTCTTGTCTGTTTATATTTGTCTGCCTGTTTACCTGTTCCATCTACCCATTTACCTGTCTGCCTGTCTGTTTACTTGTTCTGTCTACCCAACTACCTGTCTGTCTGTTCACCTGTTCCGTCTACCCATTTACCTGTCTCTGTCTGTCTGTTTACCTGTTCTGTCTGCCCATTTACCTGTCTCTATCTGTTTACGTGTTCTGTCTAACCATCTACCTGTCTGTCTGTTTACCTGTTGTCTGCCCATTTACCTGTCTCTCTCTATCTGTTTACCTGTTCTGTCTAACCATCTACCTGTTCTGTCTACCCATTTACCTGTTCTGTCTAACCATCTACCTGTCTGTCTATTTACCTGTTCTGTCTAACCATTTACCTGTCTCTCTCTATCTGTTTACCTGTTCTGTCTAACCATCTACCTGTTCTGTCTACCCATTTACCAGTTCTGTCTAACCATCTACCTGTCTGTCTGTTTACCTGTTCTGTCTGCCCATTTACCTGTTCTGTCTAACCATCTACCTGTCTGTCTGTTTACCTGTTCTGTCTGCCCATTTACCTGTCTCTCTCTATCTGTTTACCTGTTCTGTCTAACCATCTACCTGTCTGTCTACCTGTTCTGTCTACCCATTTACCTGTCTGTCTGTGTATCTGTTCCATCTACCCATCTGTCTGTCTTGTCTGTTTATATTTGTCTGCCTGTTTACCTGTTCCATCTACCCATTTACCTGTCTGCCTGTCTGTTTACTTGTTCTGTCTACCCAACTACCTGTCTGTCTGTTCACCTGTTCCGTCTACCCATTTACCTGTCTCTGTCTGTCTGTTTACCTGTTCTGTCTACCCATTTACCTGTCTCTCTCTATCTGTTTACCTGTTCTGTCTAACCATCTACCTGTCTGTCTACCTGTTCTGTCTACCCATTTACCTGTCTGTCTGTGTATCTGTTCCATCTACCCATCTGTCTGTCTTGTCTGTTTATATTTGTCTGCCTGTTTACCTGTTCCATCTACCCATTTACCTGTCTGCCTGTCTGTTTACTTGTTCTGTCTACCCAACTACCTGTCTGTCTGTTTACCTGTTGTCTGCCCATTTACCTGTCTCTCTCTATCTGTTTACCTGTTCTGTCTAACCATCTACCTGTCTGTCTGTTTACCTGTTGTCTGCCCATTTACCTGTCTCTCTCTATCTGTTTACCTGTTCTGTCTAACCATCTACCTGTTCTGTCTACCCATTTACCTGTTCTGTCTAACCATCTACCCGTCTGTCTGTTTACCTGTTCTGTCTGCCCATTTACCTGTCTCTCTCTATCTGTTTACCTGTTCTGTCTAACCATCTACCTGTCTGTCTACCTGTTCTGTCTACCCATCTACCTGTCTGTCTGTCTACCTGTTCCGTCTACCCATTTACCTGTCTGTCTGTGTACCTGTTCCATCTACCCATCTGTCTGTCTTGTCTGTTTATATTTGTCTGCCTGTTTACCTGTTTCATCTACCCATTTACCTGTCCGCCTGTCTGTTTACTTGTTCTGTCTACCCAACTACCTGTCTGTCTGTTCACCTGTTCCGTCTACCCATTTACCTGTCCCTGTCTGTCTGTTTACCTGTCTGTCTGCCCATTTACCTGTCTCTCTCTATCTGTTTACCTGTTCTGTCTACCCATTTACCTGTTCTGTCTAACCATCTACCTGTCTGTCTGTTTACCTGTTCTGTCTGCCCATTTACCTGTCTCTCTCTATCTGTTTACCTGTTCTGTCTAACCATCCACCTGTTCTGTCTACCCATTTACCTGTTCTGTCTAACCATCTACCTGTCTGTCTGTTTACCTGTTCTGTCTGCCCATTTACCTGTCTCTCTCTATCTGTTTACTTGTTCTGTCTAACCATCTACCTGTCTGTCTGTCTGTCTGTCTGTCTGTGTACCTGTTCCGTCTACCCATTTACCTGTCTCTATCTGTTTACCTGTTCTGTCTAACCATCTACCTGTCTGTCTACCTGTTCTGTCTACCCATTTATCTGCCTGCCTACCTGTCTGTCATTCTGTCTATCTGTTCCGTCTACCCATTTACCTGTCTGTCTGACTTGTCTGTCTATATCTGTCTGCCTGTTTATCTGTTCAGTTTACCCATTTACCTGTCTGCCTGTCCATTTATCTACCTACCTATCTACCTGTCTGTCTGATTACACGTTCTTTCTACCCAATTAAACAGCCTGCCTCTATCCATCCATCTATCTGCCTACCTACCTGTCTGTCTGTCTTTGTCTGTCTGTCGACCCATCTACTTGTCTATCTATCCATCTATCTGCCTACCTATGAAGTCTCATCAATCTCTGTCTGTCTACCTGTTCTGTCTACCCATCTACTTGTCTGTCTATCTACAGTATATCTGACTGTTTACCTGTTCTGTCTACCCATTTACATGTCTGTCTGCCTGTCTATCCATCCACCAGTCAATGCTTAATTTACCTGAATTTTTACTAAATTATTTTTAATGTTCAATGTATTTGAATAAACTTTCTCCATTCCAAACAGAGGACATCTAATATCAAATCAGAGAATTGCCTTTTTTAATTCTCACATTACAGAGATGTTCACAATCAGAAGAGTAACGATACCAGGAAAGACAATATGCATGCCTGAGTGTGCATTTAAACAGAAAATGTCTGTAAGGAAATAGGAAGTGGCATGAGAGGCATTTGAACAAGTCTAATATGATTTCATAACCATTATTTCAGAAACTGTGTGTGTTAGGAAAAAGTGTGATGAACAATACATTGCTTCAATGCCACAGGTTCCCTGGCACAAAGTCACACAGCGAGAGATCCTTATCCAAGCCTCCAGCTCGCTCTACTCAAAAAGCAATCAGCTAATTCAAAGCGGTCTGCGCTCTAACTAGCCCACCAGCTGTCACCAGCCAACTACTTCGGGGGAAAACTCTCACTAAAATATGGTGTTTGTTTTGGCGAAGAAAAGTCAATATTCATCAAAAATCAATGTGAAACATCAATGTGAATCTGCACCCACCAGGCAAAGTAGACAACTGCAAAATCATCAAATCATTCAGTTATTGCTGGTGGCATGTCGGGAAGTCTTAAAAGTAGAGTGTTTGAACATAACGTGTGTGTGTGTGTGGTGTCAATTTGAATTCAGTCTCTTCATCCAAGTTATAACAGTTCAAACATGGTGTGTGTGTGTGTGTGTGTGTGTGTGTGTGTGTGTGTGTGTGTGTGTGTGTGTGTGTGTGTGTGTGTGTGTGTGTGTGTGTGTGTGTGTGTGTGTGTGTGTGTCTCTTAAAGCAGTGAAACACATTGGACCTCCTCAGAAATCAGACAGGCCTCATTACTGCACAGTGGGTTTCATGACTGCCATTATGTAAAGAGGAAATAGACAAGGGGTTTGACAGTTGTAAAGGGTTATGGGTGGGGGGTGGCTGTCAGTGCCCTGAGACTGAGGCTGATTGGGGTCAAGTCTGGAAACTGATTCAATCATTGGGAAAAATGGGGGGTGAGCACAGTAGTTGTTTCAGAAACATATATAACAGGGGCTTTTATACATACTGTTTATGGATGGAGGTGGCATTTAAACAGGAATCCCAACTGGTGAATGTTGGACCTACAGTATGTATAGCAAAAAGAATAAAAAAAGTCCATACAAACACTTATATTTAGGCATTTTGCCTATTTATTAGAGGAAATGACACAAATCTGATTTTTTACTCACATCTGACACGGATCGGAAATTTGTTGCGCACGTGTAAAAGAGGTTTTAAATTAGATACGTATCCGATATCTGACTTCATCTGATTCCCCTTGGAATTCCAAGCCAGCCCAAGGCAACAGTGACACGTTTGGCCACAAATATAGCTTTTTAATGATGTATTACGAGGCAGGCGTGCCTGTACGGGCTCACACTAAAACAGCTTCACCACTGAAAGCTACAGTAGTAAACAACAAATGACAATTACAGTTATTTTCTGTTCTATAGTATAACCGTTCAGTCAGATTTCAAGCTGCAAACATTCATGTCACTTATCCATGCTGGGAAATAATCATGACCACCTGACGTGAATTATATAAATCATTTTAGCACGGCCATTCAAAACCCGATGGTCAACCATGTTGCGTAGTAAAGAGATCATTATTGTAAACAGAATATCGGATACCAGTCATATCTAAAGTGAATGTAAACAGGCAGGAAAATTGGATATAGTCAAAAGATCATATATGAGGACCACAGCTCAACAAGAACTAGCCACTATGCCATGCCTCCAAAACTTTAAACTTTGTTTCTCATAACATTCATCTTCATACTATAGCTCGCTAGTGTGATATTGCATAAACTCAGGCTATGCTCTAGAGAGAATAATAAAATATAGTGTCAGCGCAGTCCAATTTTCATTTCAAGTCATTATGATGTTTAACATGCTCTATTAAAGTAAATGAATCCTCTTTTTGCAAACACACTGGCAGACTTTATAGAATTTCATCACTTCATGAATATTCACAGAAACAGAAATGAAAGAAACATATTCAGAGAGACGAATGGATGTTTCTTAGGTAGGTTTTGCCCCATCATTTCCTGCACTGTGTCACGCATAAGCAAAACCACTAGGCCTCAAGGCTTTGGCCTGGTGCATGATGCTTAGTGGATCCTATAGAGCAGGCTGCCGCCATATTCATTATGCATGGCTCCTCTCTTACGCAGATGGTAATAGAAATTAATGTATTCATATCTGTATCAAAGTCTGTGCTATTCTACTTTATTTTACAGGGTATTCTCATGCTGCAAGACTTCTTGGGCTCAGTCCCTGAAATCCCTGATCAGAATTATCTGACGGTTCTCTGCTGATTAATTTATGTGTTGTTTCTCCTCAGCAGAGACATTTGGGCAAGGTTGAGAAAGGGTTGCTAATGCGATGTGACAGTTTGGCGAAAGAAGAGGGGGGGGGAGAGAAAGTGCGAGAAACCAGGAGAGTTTTCGCAAAGGTCAGGTCAAAAGTCAAGCCCACTTTCTGCCACAAACTCCATCAAAACTTTTTTTTTTTTTTCCTTTTTCCATATTTTATGATCATTTCTATTTGTTATTAATGTAGTTTTTGTTTCTGTGCTTCTGTTTTTCTTATTCTGTTTTGTAATTCAGTACTTCTTTATGTTTTTTTCCTCTGTTGTCCTTTCAAAGGACAACCACAAGCGTCATTTACAGTGTGGACGGGTAGGGAATGTTGATTTTGTCCACACCACTTTATGAAATAGCTTGGGGCAGGAATGTCTCTAATACAATACAACCAACTGTCATTACTTCATGTTTGTCATAATAAGTGCCAATTTAGCACTGGAATTTGTCGTTTCATTTTTCTGAGTGATTGTTGCTGTTGTTATCAGTGGCAGAAAGTGACAATGGCAATGTTCCTCCAGCACACGCTCCAATCTATTGCTTTTAAACCCTGGTATCTGGATCAGACCACTTGTACTCAATACAACAATATTACCACTTTTGATGCCAATGACCCTAAAATATGATGATCCCTTTACAAGAGACCTATTATTCCCCTTTTTACAATATATATGATATAAGTCTCAGGTGTCCCCAGAATGTGTCTGTGAAGTTTCACCTCCAAATACCCAACAGATAATTTATTATACCATGTTGTACATGCCCATTTTTGAGTGGAAGGGAAAACATGCTGTTTCTGTGCATGTATCTTTAAAAGTAAATGAGCTGCTGTTCCCCGCTCCGCTTTCCAGAAGAGGGCGTAGCCTGTAAAACTTGTGCCTCGAATACTCTGCCAAAAACTAAAATATCCGTTTAATTTTGATTATCATCTCTATTGCGGTCATGCTCACGTCACATTGCAGTTCTTCATAAAGCAAGTTTATTATCTGCATGCATTTTAAAGGCATATCAGTCTAAACTTTATGGTATATATGGTAATAATTTATGATTTTCTGAGCACGCACATCTGAAGCACACACACAGAAAGCTGGATGTCAGACAGCACGTTCATTTTCATCAAAAACCTTAATTTCTTTTCGACTGAAGAAAGAAAGACATGGACATCTTGGATGACATGGGGGTGAGTAAATTATCAGGAAATTTGTATTTGAAAGTGGATTAATCCTTTAAAAGAAGTTCTCTTTCATGACTTATTTTGCTTTAATTGTCAAAAACACACAATGTTATGTCAAAAACACAGTCAGTTATGTCTGTGAACATATTGCACTATGTAAAGAAATCACATGTGTAGATCAGTGTATTAAAGTGACAGCAGCATAATAACACAGAGTACCTACTGCTGTAGATGCTGTTAATATGAATCAAACAAAAAGACAAACAGAAAATCACTAACTGCTCTAGCAGTCATGACATTCAACAACATTTCTTAAGTAAAAAAATATTAAGACTGAAAACACATTTTGTAAAGTTTGTTTCCCCCCTTTGAAAATTAATGAGATAAAATTAAGTCAATTAAGTGTATACTGAAATCATCATTTTTTTGGACATTTTCAATTGTAATGTTACTGTTTCAGTTTTACTGTGAAATTAGTTCTTTCACAGACTATCAAAATGACTATTTCTTTAGAAAAACAGTAAATGATTGAATTGTGCATAGCCTAATTAATATTTATGAGCTAAGCCTTCATCATTTTGTGATCTGCACATCTGAGCACCCACCAGACCCCGCAATTTTTTAAAACAAACTGATGGCCATGGAACAAGGCTTCAGTAATAGCTGTTTTCAGTCAGCTTACAAAAATCCCCCGCACACTTCCTCTGTTTTTCTCTGTAGGGTGCATGAAGCAGGTGAGGCACAGAGCCGCATTTAGACTGTATGGAGGCCACATCACTTTGTTACTTAGCAACTTGACAAAAAAGCCTGAGTCACTGCTTCTCTCAGCAGTACAATCTAGCTGACCAATCAAAGGTCAGGTCAAAGGTTGGCCCAGCTTTTCTCAAAACACAATGGAACAAAATCACAAGAATGACTAAGAACATGTTCGCTTTACCGCATTTAGACATCAAGATTGGACGGAACCAGTTAACTACATTAAATTCTGGTTAAAACCCCCAGTCATTTAACGTAATGGCGTTTAACTGGTGGGTCACAGCATGGTATACATGCAGGTTTTGATAGAGTTTCGACCTAGAGAAAGAAAAGAAAAAAAAACGTATATACAAGAAATGCAAATAATAAAATACTAACAACTTTTATTGTGCACAGCAGATACATACAGGCTTATAAACTGTTAAAAGAGCCAGTTTAATGCTCTCATGTGTGCAATTAAGAAATGCAATTAGCAAATGTATTGAGGAAAAACAAATGGCCATTTTTTTAAATAAATGCAGTTGCATTTAAAAGGTGATTATTAATGTGTAAATTTATAGCTAAATATTATATAAAAAGTAATTAAATATTAAATTATAAAATATTATATATAAAGTTCATTTTAATTTAATTCATTTTACTGTTATATTGTATCTATAATGTGTGTATAATTCATTTATATTAATGTATAACTACATTTTAAAATATGAATGAAATAAAATTGTAATCTGAAGTAATCTGTAAAATGTCTATTAATTTGAAAATGTATCATTTTTAATTTACTTTTAATTATTCATTTAACTGCATGTTTTAAGTTAGCAATACTGTATGAGAGGATGTGCTGTATCGCGTTGTGCCGTTCAGCCATGACTTATTCACAATAAAGCACTGGACTCAAGTACCTTATTGCTTTTATAAAACGGTTACCACACAATAAAAATATTAAAGCCAAAAAATATGTGTCAATGCAACTTTAATGAAGTAAAATCACTAAAAGCCTTCCTTCCACCGGAAAAAAAAATAAAAAATAGTCCCTGACTGAACAGCAACAGAAGCTACAATATTATGCCATTAGATGGCGGCAAAGGCTGTCTTAATGAGTGTATCAGTCAGTAGTGAAGACTTTTATATTGAAAAGACTGAATTGTTGTGAACACGGAACAAGACGCAACTGACAAATGCTTTGACTAGCGCTGTCAGACATGGGAAAACCCCTTAACTGTTAAAAGGACAAGATATTGCAGCGGACATTTAAACAGATTTTTTATAATGAACATAGGACTGACCTGAAGGAAAAAGCTAAATCTAAATGCAGGTAATAATAATAATACAGTAAGCTTCAATGAACAATATCAATTGAGAACAAACCGGTTACGTTGCTAAGAGTGGTTGCTAAGGGTGCTGTGTAGTGGTACACAGAACTGTTGGGTTTAGCGGTCATAACCGTGTTTTATCATGAATAAAACACATTTACATTTACATTTAGTCATTCAGCAGACGGTTTTCTCCAAAGCGACTTACAAATGAGAATATAAAAAGCAATCAAATCAACATGAGTGCAACAGTATGCAAGTGCCGTGTCAAGTCCCAGTTTCACCATGCAAAGTGCTGCTTTTTTTATTTTATTATTATTTTTTTTAATACAAATAGATGGAGAAAGAGAATAGAAATCAAAAAAAGAAAAGTAATAATATAAATAAAGAGTAAATGCTAATATCACTGGGTCAAGTGTTGCCAAAAAAGATATGTCTTTAGCATTTTTTTGAAAAAGACTAATCTGCTCGGATAAACATATATTGACCAATCAGAATCAAGAACAGGAACAAACCATTTTATAACATGAATTAAACCATTATATTAACCAAATATATCTACTTATTGGTCTATTTGAAAAGTGATAATTGATAATTGATAAGTGATAATTGATTCCTCACTTTTACTTGTAAGTGGCACTCCTATTTCATAGTGAGCATGAAATCATTAAAACAAAAACATTTAAAAACCAAAATTGCATATTAATGATGCGGTTTTGTCAATATTATTAAACTGAATTCTAAGGAAATGTGTTTGATAATTGTAGTACTGTGTTGGGCAGGGGTGTCCAAAGTCCAGCCAGCGGGCCAATTACGGCCAGGGATGAATTTCAAATGGCCTGCAGCTTGTCTTAAAATATGTGTCTGCACTACTGTGTATGTGTGTGTGTTTGTGTGTGTGTAATGAAGGAGAGGTATCCAGCCCCACAACATCAAATCTGGCCCTCTTTTTTAAAAAAAAAAAAAAAAAAAAAAAAAAGGTCTGGGTCACCACCTGATGCCCACTGTAAAATCTAAACCCTGAAGCAAAAGCAGTTGAGATCCACTGATCTAAGGTAAGACACAGCTTTACGCCTCGGGTCCACTAATTCAGCCACTAATGCAATTAAATGTAGCATTAAGTGACTATTGGCCACTTTCACCTAATTAAAGGGAACAACATTCCAAAGGTTTGTTCCTTGGCAGATAATTCATGAGATATAAATTATTCATCTCCACTAGTCCCAATGAGAATGCTAAGATCTCCTATGCTACAAATCTGTTGCTGTGAATAAACCACCTCCAACCATCTGTCGGATATCTCCTGATCCCCGCACACACAAAAACACATACACCTTGCGCAGTTTCCTACAGGGTCGTCCAGTAGACCTGGTGCTTCTGTCCTTGACTGAGGGCAAATTCAATGACTTACAACTCTTCTAGTCATTTCTGAATGCAATAGATTAGACAGTATGAAGGATTGCGCAGCAGGAGCCGTTTCCATACTTCCTTATTTCAATGAAGTTAGCGATTCCATCCTTCACCTTGTCTCTCTGTTTCTTGCTCTCTTTCAGTCACCCTCTCATTTCAAGAAATACTACTGCTGTGCTGAAGGGTAGAGAGAGATAGAGAGACATGGGAAACTTCATGCATAATGCATCCATGTCCAGCCCAGCAATCACTATTCCTTACCTCCGGGATATATGAAGCACTCAGCTAAAATGGATTTCTTTTTTTGTAGAGGGGAGGGCAGGAATAAATAAGCATTTCAGATTTTAGCAAATTTCAATATTACAATGAACGGGGAGTAACAGGAGAGAAAGAGCACGGATGCATCCAAGAGAAAAGCTTGACACACTTCAGGCACTTTGTTCTCTATCACAGTAGGCCAGCCATGTACGCAAAATGTATTACTGCTCCCAAGAAGAGGGTCTTAAACTCTGATTTGTCACATACATTGTGGGGGGATATTTCATTGTAGTTTAATGTAGCTAAGGGGAGGATTTGTGACCATGCCGTGTTGGGCTTTGAAATTGAAAAGAACAAAATAAGCCACAACAGGGCTGAACACCAGAACACTAGTCGGAGCAGTACTGTAATTTACAACAACACTGGGAAAAAAACATCTCTTAATGCTAAGTATTGTTATTATTGACTAATCTATCTCAAACATACAGTGAGTCATCTGTGGTTTGTTCAAACATTAGGTCTGTTCAAAATGGAAGATTTCCGTTAAAACAGCCCTTAAAGAAATAGTGCAGTGATGTTCCTGTAGCTTAACTGGTAGAGGATTGTGCTTGCAAACCCAAGACCATGAGTTTGATTCCAAAGAAAAACATACAGTACAGAGTACCCAAAACTGCCTTCCAAATGAACATTATATTATATTATATTATATTATATTAATTATATTATATTATATTATATTATATTATAAAGGAATTAATCAAAAAAGGAATAGTGATGGATGATTATATTATATTATATTATATTATATTATATTATATTATATTATATTATATTATATTATATTATATTATATTATATTATATTATATTATATTATAAAGGAATTAATCAAAAAAGGAATAGTGATGGATGATTATATTATATTATATTATATTATATTATATTATATTATATTATATTATATAGGAATTAATCAAAAAAGGAATAGTGATGGATGATTATATTATATTATATTATATTATATTATATTATAAAGGAATTAATCAAAAAAGGAATAGTGATGGATGATTATATTATATTATATTATATTATATTATATTATATTATATTATATTAATTATATTATATTATATTATATTATATTATATTATATTATATTATATTATATTATATTATAAAGGAATTAATCAAAAAAGGAATAGTGATGGATGATTATATTATATTATATTATATTATATTATATTATATTATATTATAAAGGAATTAATCAAAAAAGGAATAGTGATGGATGATTATATTATATTATATTATATTATATTATATTATATTATAAAGGAATTAATCAAAAAAGGAATAGTGATGGATGATTATATTATATTATATTATATTATATTATATTATATTATATTATATTATATTATATTATATTATATTATATTATATTATATTATATTATAAAGGAATTAATCAAAAAAGGAATAGTGATGGATGATTATATTATATTATATTATATTATATTATATTATATTATATTATATTATATTATATTATATTATATTATATTATATTATATTATATTATAAAGGAATTAATCAAAAAAGGAATAGTGATGGATGATTATATTATATTATATTATATTATATTATATTATATTATAAAGGAATTAATCAAAAAAGGAATAGTGATGGATGATTATATTATATTATATTATATTATATTATATTATATTATAAAGGAATTAATCAAAAAAGGAATAGTGATGGATGATTATATTATATTATATTATATTATATTATATTATATAGGAATTAATCAAAAAATGATTAGTTATTGATGATTATATTATATTATATTATATAGGAATTAATCAAAAAAGGAATAGTGATGGATGATTATATTATATTATATTATATAGGAATTAATCAAAAAAGGAATAGTGATGGATGATTATATTATATTATATTATATTATATTATATTATATTATATTATATTATATTATATTATATTATATTATATAGGAATTAATCAAAAAAGGAATAGTGATGGATGATTATATTATATTATATTATATTATATTATATTATATTATATTATATTATATTATATTATATTATAAAGGAATTAATCAAAAAAGGAATAGTGATGGATGATTATATTATATTATATTATATTATATTATATTATATTATATTATATTATATTATATTATATTATATTATATTATATTATATTATAAAGGAATTAATCAAAAAAGGAATAGTGATGGATGATTATATTATATTATATTATATTATATTATATTATATTATAATGGAATTAATCAAAAAAGGAATAGTGATGGATGATTATATTATATTATATTATATTATATTATAAAGGAATTAATCAAAAAAGGAATAGTGATGGATGATTATATTATATTATATTATATTATATTATATTATATTATATTATATTATATTATATTATATTATAAAGGAATTAATCAAAAAAGGAATAGTGATGGATGATTATATTATATTATATTATATTATATTATATTATATTATATTATATTATATTATATTATATTATAAAGGAATTAATCAAAAAAGGAATAGTGATGGATGATTATATTATATTATATTATATTATATTATATTATATTATATTATATTATATTATAAAGGAATTAATCAAAAAAGGAATAGTGATGGATGATTATATTATATTATATTATATTATATTATATTATATTATATTATATTATATTATATTATATTATATTATATTATATTATAAAGGAATTAATCAAAAAAAGGAATAGTGATGGATGATTATATTATATTATATTATATTATATTATATTATATTATATTATATTATATTATATTATATTATATTATATTATATTATATTATAAAGGAATTAATCAAAAAAGGAATAGTGATGGATGATTATATTATATTATATTATATTATATTATATTATATTATATTATATTATATTATATTATATTATATTATAAAGGAATTAATCAAAAAAGGAATAGTGATGGATGATTATATTATATTATATTATATTATATTATATTATATTATATTATATTATATTATATTATATTATATTATATTATATTATAAAGGAATTAATCAAAAAAGGAATAGTGATGGATGATTATATTATATTATATTATATTATATTATATTATATTATATTATATTATATTATATTATATTATATTATATTATATAGGAATTAATCAAAAAAGGAATAGTGATGGATGATTATATTATATTATATTATATTATATTATATTATATTATATTATATTATATTATATTATATTATATTATATTATATTATAAAGGAATTAATCAAAAAAGGAATAGTGATGGATGATTATATTATATTATATTATATTATATTATATTATATTATATTATATTATATTATATTATATTATATTATAAAGGAATTAATCAAAAAAGGAATAGTGATGGATGATTATATTATATTATATTATATTATAAAGGAATTAATCAAAAAAGGAATAGTGATGGATGATTATATTATATTATATTATATTAATTATATTATATTATATTATATGGATGATTATATTATATTATATTATAAAGGAATTAATCAAAAAAGGAATAGTGATGGATGATTATATTATATTATATTATATTATATTATATTATATTATATTATATTATAAAGGAATTAATCAAAAAAGGAATAGTGATGGATGATTATATTATATTATATTATATTATATTATATTATATTATATTATATTATATTATAAAGGAATTAATCAAAAAAGGAATAGTGATGGATGATTATATTATA
>NC_090224.1:34167618-34265118 GCF_024489055.1 Chanodichthys erythropterus | reverse complement strand
TAGATGGATGGATGGATGGATGGATGGATGGATGGATGGATGGATGGATGGATGGATGGAAATAGTGATATGATGGAAGGAAATAATAATTGGGTGTATGGATAGATTATTTAAAGTTTCCAAGTCCTTTATAATACAATTATCATTATGAGATTTCTCTTTCCTGTTGCTGAGGTTACAGACATGACCAGTATAATTCTCGACTACTCTGAACGAGTGAAGAGAAAGCTTAACATACTGCAAAATTCAGGCAAGTCTGAATGGTGGCACAAGCTGCAGCAATCGATGCGTATGCATAATGAAGTCTGTAGCTACAGCTGACCACGTGCCCACTGGTGAACCCTGACAGAGCTCAATATTGAGACATGCTTCATTCAATACTCATAAACAGAAGGTTTGGGCTGGCTCCAGCTGTGGAGAAATCCATCAGGGAAACCTGAAGAAAAGCAGCCGCCAAATGAAACATGTGGTGGGTGGAGGGATGGATGGATGGTGAATGAGAAAGATATTTACAGCCATCTCCAGCTGTCCACAATTTTCCTCCAACCATTTTTTTTTTTGCTCTCTAATGCAGCAATCTCTGCAGAAAAGACCAGCATGGTGTTCATGCTGGTTTGGTGCTGGTCGAGCTGTTAGTTAAACATAGCTGTGCTTTTCCCCAGTATAACCTAGCTAGTAAGGCTGGCCAACAACACCGAAAAAGGTAACATCTAAATTAACTGGTTCTGTTACAAGTCAAAAATATTATTTAAAATCACTAAAACAATCTAAATACAATAATTTATGCCAACAAAACTAGTTTTCATGTGTTAAATCAAGTAGAATAGCTCTATAAGGTAACAATCGCAGTTTAACACTTAATACAGTGCCAGGTCTTTTTTGATGAAACAAATTGGCAAGAGTGTAGTTTAACACTGGTAGGGGCTTTTTATTATGAAAACCAAAACATACAGATGCACCAAGCTTTCACCTAAATAGTGAAATCGAGTGTTAAAGGTGCCCTAGAATTGAAAATTGAATTTACCTCGGCATAGTTGAATAACAAGAGTTCAGTACATGGAAATGACATACAGTGAGTCTCAAACTCCATTGTTTCCTCCTTCTTATTTAAATTTGATTTGTGCAAAAGACCTCTGAAAAACAGACGAATCTCAACATAACACTGACTGTGACGCAACAGTCGGGATCATTAATATGTACGCCCCCAACTTTTGCATATGCCAGCCCATGTTGAAGGCATTACACAAGCCAGTATTGATGTCTGAAGCTGCACAGCCGAGTCATCAGATGTTCTGCAGGTAAGCAAGCAAGGACAATAGCGAAAAAATGGCAGATGGAGCAATAATAACTGACATGATCCATGATATCATGGATAAATTGTAAATTGTCTTTCTAAATGTTTCGTTAACATGTTGCTAATGTACTGCTAAATGTGGTTAAAGTTACCATAGTTTCTTACTGTATTCATGGAGACAAGAGTTGTCGCTATTTTCATTTTTAAACACTTGCAGTCTGTGTAATTCATAAACACAACTTCATTCTTTATAAATCTCTCCAACAGTGTGTAATGTTAGCTTTAGCCCTGTTAGCCGCAGCATAGGCTACTATCAAACTCCTTCAGAATGAAATGTAAACATCCAAATAAATACTGTACTTACATTATCTGATATGCTGCATGACGAACACTTTGTAAAGATCCATTTTGAGGGTTATATTAGCTGTGTGAACTTTGTTTATGCAATGTATTAAAGAGTCATGAGCTCGGGGGTGGGGAGCGCGAGCAATTAAAGGGGACACGCACTGAATCGGCGCATTTTTAATTATGCCCCAAAATAGGCAGTTATAAAATCGAATAATAAAAAATCTATGGGGTATTTTGAGCTGAAACTTCACAGACACATTCAGGGGACACCTTAGACTTATATTACATCTTGTGTAAAAGGGTTCTAGGGCACCTTTAAATTCATTTTTATTTAAATTTCCAGTCTGTCTGAAATGTGCTGATTTCTACAAAGCCCCTTCTTTTGAAAAGCTAGGAGTGATCTGATTTGCCAGCAGACCCAGTGCGTTGTGATTTGAATTCCTGTTGTGTTTATTCCTAACTCTGATAGAGACATTAGGTGACAATTTGACATACATCAAATATTAAATAAATATAAATAAATAAATAAATAAATAAATGTGGCTGTACTAGAAATCCTACTGAGAAAGTAATGAAGTTAGATCAAACTTCTGACAGCAGTTACGAACAGCACAACCGTTCATCTTTAGTGCTCTTGTCACCACAGCGTCCTCTGACACTGACATACTGATTCACTCTCACTATCACTTGCCCACTGGAGCAAGACCAGAAAAATAGGCACCATCTATAACCATGTCCTGAAGTGTCACTTCCTGTTTAGAAGGAGTGACAGGAAGTGGAGCTGAACTCGGGTTCTATGAACCGGAGAAACTCTAAAACATTATTCATGAAACGGTACATAAAAAAACTGCAAAACACTTTTTATTGCATAAAAAAAGATAAGATTCAAAGTGCAACATGAAGCTCTCACCATATGGTGTGACAAGGGGAAAAGTTTTCTAAACAGAAGCATTTCCATACTTTAAGATTTATACATATGCAAATCCATCTGTCCTGGTCATTGGAAAGTGCGTCTCTGCTGGAGAAGATCAGAGGTTGTTTGAGGGAAATGGGCTGATACCCCTACCTGACAGGACAGGACTGATATTGGACAGATGCTACTGTATATTTATGACTACTTCCCTCAAACTCAGAAGGTTAAACAGGAGCACTGCCAGCCACACACACACACACACACACACACACGCACACACACTCTTGTTCTATCATGAAGAAGACATTCCATTGACTTCTACTGTGCTTAGCTAATGTTATTTTTATATCACCTGTATATCTCCAACAAATGTTTTTAGATTTTCATCAATACATTATTTAGCATGTTTTGAAGCTGTTTTCCTCATGAGGACCATCAGCTGGTCTTTTAAGTGATTTCAGGCCTGACCTGAGTGTGTTTACTGTAGATCACAGATGGTAAGTCCCAACTTCGAAAGTCATATGAATCGTTGTATGGATGAAAGTCAATAGAAAGAAAAGTGTGAGCACCCCTTCACAATGTGATTTTGCTTTGAAATTGTAATATTTCTTCTCTTTTTTTCAGGACATTTTTAGCACAAATGTTAAAACTCAAGAGCAAAGTGATGGTGCTCAAACCGGTATGATGGGACATGTAGTTTGGTAAAAATGTATTCCCCTCCCCCATTTTACAATTTTAATTGATAAATAATTATTGGGTGTGCAGATGTAAAACAAGTAAATCAAGAACAAATTTTGAACTTTTGCATTTTTAACTTTTTTGTAAGTCACCATGTCAATTTAATTTCTTCAGTAAAAATTTTAGATTTGATATTGGACTTTTTTTACAGTAGCTTCATGTTTTGTTGAACTTAATGTTATATAATGTGCCGAATCTACTAGAACTCTACTTAATTATTGATTTTTATGTAATTTGATAAATGTGTTGAGTTTTCAGAAAAGCTCTGTCACCATTTCACATCAACAATTCATAAAACGTGTATAAAAATTCACAAATACAACTTGAGACCAAAACAATTCTGCTTCAACCATGAAAGTCTGTGAAAGTGTCTCACTGGCATAATTATCATTCGGACATAACTTGAAGACCGCATTTAAACTCCACCTTTAAAGAAATTAATGCTTTACAGGATACATTAAATTGTTGAAATGTGACAGGAAAGGCGAGGGCTGCAACAACTAATCGATAAAATTGATAATGAAAATTGATAATGAAAATCATCAACAATGAATGTAATCATCGATTAGTCGCATCTGCCCACAGTGCATGGAAAACTTTTACAATTCTACTTACGGAAAAAATGGAACTGGTGCTGTGTTCGTTCTGTAAGTTGAATAGGGAAGGCGTAGGACATACAGCGTAAGCTTTTTGAAGAATACAGAAGTGCGGTTTTGGCGGAACCACTTGGAAGGCGAACATTTGTTTATATAAAGAATATACATTTTCATTTTTTTTTTTTTAAATGACCAATCGTTTCGCTAGATAAGACCCTTATTCCTCGTCTGGTATCGTTTAAAGAACTTTAAGCTGCACTGAAACTGTCATTTTGGCCTTCAACCATCTGGAGGCCATTGAAGTCCACTATAAGGAGAATAATCCTGGAATGTTTTCATCAAAAACCTTAATTTCTTTTTGACTGAAGAAAGAAAGACATGAACATCTTGGATGACATGGGGGTGAGTAAATTATCAGGAAATCTTTTATTTGAAAGTGAACTAATCCTTTAAATTGAGGTTGAAAAGTCAACCTGTAATTCAAGTAATAAAAGTGGTAACTAAAGGGATAACTGTGTGTAATTGAATATAAATGTAAGATGTTTCTTACATTTAGGCTACAGGATAAAGAAATACTAGTAACAGGTTACTGAGTCCAGAGTGAGTTCCTACAGAGCATTCCTCTTATCCAAAAGTATTGGGACACCCCTCCAAATCATTGACTTCAGGTGTTCCAATCACTTCCATGGCCACAGGTGTATAAAATTGAGCACCTAGGCATGCAGACTGCTTCTATAAACATTTGTGAAAGAATGGGTCACTCTCATGAGCTCAGTGAATTCAAGCATGGTACTGTGATAGGTTGTCACCTGTGCAATAAGTCCATTCGTGAAATTTCCTCACTGCTGAATATTCCACCACAACTGTTAGTGGTGTCATAACAAAGTGGAAGCAATTGGGAACAACAGCAACTCAGCCATGAAGTGGTAGACCACGTAAAATCACAGAGCGGGTCAGCGCATGCTGAGGCACACAGTGCGCAGAAGTCTCCAACTTTCTGCAGACTCAATAGCTACAGGCCTCCAAACTTCGTGTGGCCTTCAGATTAGCTCAAGAACAGTGTGTAGAGAGCTTCATGGAATCGGTTTCCATGGCCGAGCAGCTGCATCCAAGCCTCACATCACCAAGTGCAATGCAAAGCGTCGGATGCAGTGGTGCAAAGCACGACGCCACTGGACTCAAGAGCAGTGGAGACGTGTTCTCTGGAGTGACAAATCACGCTTCTCTGTCTGACAATCCGATGGACGAGTCTGGGTTTGGCGTTTGCCAGGAGAACGGTACTTGCCTGACTGCATTGTGCCAAGTGTAAAGTTTGGTGGAGGGGGGATTATGGTGTGGGGTTGTTTTTCAGGGGTTGGGCTTGGCCCCTTAGTTCCAGTGAAAGGAACTCTTAATGCTTCAGCATACCAAGACATTTTGGACAATTTCATGCTCCCAACTTTGTGGGAACAGTTTGGGGATGGCCCCTTCCTGTTCCAACATGACTGTGCACCAGTGCACAAAGCAAGGTCCATAAAGACATGGATGTGGAAAGCCTAAACCTTGTGGAAAGCCTTCCCAGAAGAGATGAAGCTGTTAGCTGCAAAGGGTGGGCCAACTCCATATAAAACCCTATGGATAAGAAAGGGATGTCATTAAAGTTCATCTGCACATAAAGGCAGGTGTCCATAACTTTTGGCAATATAGTGTATATTCATTATGATTTCCTAGCATTCAGTTGGTACGTTTGTTTGAAGGACAGCATTGGGCAGGATGTAAAGTAGTGTGTTTTGTCAATATAATATATTTTGTCAATAATAATAATAAAAAAAAGAAAGAAAATTGGGCTTTTTATCAGATTACTCAAAGAAATAATCGACCAACTAATCGATTATCAAAATAATCGTTAGTTGCAGCCCTAGTAAAAACACTTAAAATGTTACAAAAATGTTTATAGTCTTTTGATCTTTGTATCAGACTCCTGGAGAAGAAGAAAAAAAAAGCATCACAGTTTCCATGAAATTAAGCAGCACAACTGTTTTAAACATTGATGACAATAATTAGAAATGTTTCTTGAGCAGCAAATCAGCATATTGGAATGATTTCTGAAGGATCATGTGACACTGAAGACTAATGAAGATAATATTTTAATAAATAATATTTTTCAATATTAAAGTTTTTAATAACTGCATTTGTTATCAAATAAATACAGCCTTGGTGAAATAAAAAAAAAATAAAAATTTAAAAAATCTTACCGACCCCCACTCATTTTAACAGTAGTGCATGCAAAGTCACAATCACACGCTCAGACACAGTGACGCATTCCAGACTGCATGAGAAAAACTCTTCAGACCTTTTAGCCCTCTGTCTAAATGCACACTCTGATTCTCCCAGACAAAAAACGAGATGCAAAAATCTGATACAGCAATATCCTTGAACACATGACAGACACGCACCAAAACAAATGCGCTGCGAATGCAAACTTCTTATTTGTGAATTTTGCCATGTCAGCATTTCTGAAGTGAAGGCTAATCTCTAGGTAGCACACATACATACTCTCAAGCAGAAGCTTCTCAGTGCTAAAACGCTCTTCTTGGCCTCTCTTGCAGCTTGTACTCGAGTGTCAACTCCACTTAGGCTGACAGAGGCAAGAGATAAAAGGAAAAAGGAATTGCTTTTCCCTGCCACACTTTTCAAATGAAAAGCGTAGAACAGGCATTTTGTGGAGATGGCAATAAAAAAAGAAGACGCCGGTATATAGATCCTCCTCCAATTGGTTTAGAGTGAAACCTCTGGCAGTGATTTGGGAGAACATGAAGTTTGATAGGATAAGTTTTATTAGCTCATATCGGTGCGTATTGCGGCATCTCTGGCTCGCCTGTGGGAAAATATATGTGCGTCTGCGTGCCAGAGAGAGGAAAAGAAAGAAGATGACAAAAAGAGACACTAAGGGAACGTTAAAAATGACTCCGTAGAGGCGGAATCGTGTTTGAGGCTGCAATGTGGCGTCCTGAAGACAGAGAAGAGGGCGGCACAGGAGAGAGACGAGGTGGGCTGGGAGTAAACGGGTTACCTCGGAGGTAATAGAGAGCTGAAGAATGAGCTTGATGTGCTCTATGACTCCTCTGACAGAACAATCCCATCAACCTCTGCACCGCTGACAGCGGCGAGCCCCGAGGGCACTTTACCTACTTGTACAGACCTCAGAGAGACAGTTTTAGCAAAATAAAGCACCAGTGCTAACGGCACCAAGTATTTCTGGGGGCCAATGTGGTTATGCCTTTGATATAAGTGTTTGTGAGTACAAAAAAAAAATCCAGTTCCAGTTAAATTTTGGGCTTTGTGTTACTGTGTGACAGACGGTTGTCTTCTGTATTGTCACTGTGGGTAAGAGTGACAGAGCGCTGTGTGTAGTGAGTCGAGCCTGTAGCTACCTGATAAACAAAGCAAACAGTTCTGGACCGGCTTAATGGAGAGTCAACACACAACACACACACATACAAACACAGACACACACTGGATTAGACCTGCCAGATAAAGAAAAAACAATCTGCTGTCAGCTAAAGCTTGCCTTTGGCCCGATGCTAACTTGTACACACACTCCCTCATGCAGATAGGAATGCTGGGATGTGAGCTGAATTCACAACAGGGTTTGTTATATTAACTAAAAAATGAGTAAATAAAAAAAAAAACTGGATATGCTTGTGTCATATTTACAATGCCAATAAAATTAACAGATGGAAATGCAGAGCTAAAGTTAGAGCTTAGTGAAGGATTGAGAATTAGCCTTCTTATCATCAAGACAAACTAACTAGTACCATAAAACATCACTAAATTGGTCTAATACTCACTGATGTTTATGCTGCTTTTTTTTCTCACTTCCTGGTTAATGATGTCATTACCCACACAGCAGGAGACTCCTAGGCGGATCCGCATTCAAGTCGCCAAACCCGCGTGACTGTCACATTCGTTTTGGCGCCGCAGCGAGGATCAGCTCCGCCTCTGGGCGGAGCGGTAAATTCTACTGTCAATCAGCGGATCCTGAGCAGACCCATGTCGGATCCTTGGATGGGCGCATGTGCCTTTACTTTAATGGTTGTATAAATTTGCGGGTCCCAAACTGACCCGCTGCGGAGGTAAGGTTTTAATCGCGGATGCAGCGCGGTGCCACTGCGGGTCCGCGATCCACCTTCATTGCAGATGCATCACTGCGCGCAAGTGGACACCTATATGGGTCCGTTCGCGGATACGTTCCGGAAGCCTCGATACCTCCGCAGTCGATCCACCACGGAGTCCTTTTGCTGTGTGGGTAAGGTACTGGCTTTTGTAGAAAGTAGAAAGTAATATTGAGGACACAGTCATAGATTTAAAAAATATGAACAGATTTCAAATCAAAACTATAATACCAGGAAAACGTTTGTTGCTCTGGTTCTCCTCATGTCTTAATCTGGGTTTTGGGAACTTTAATCTAAAGTTTAATATTTTTTTTTTTTTTTTTTTTTTTTTTTCTTTGTCCATGTAAATGGATAATTTTCCTGATTTGTGGAATTTCTGTTTTTGGAAAAAGAAGAATATCAAAAATAAATATTGAGGGTTTTGAAATGAATGCTGTTCACTAAAATGCTTAGCCTTGTTCATGAACCGACAAGTCTTAGTCTGGATCTGGGACTTGAGGGGTCTTGTCTAGGGGTACGTTTACATGACAACAAAGTACCGTACACAAAAAAACAGTCAAAATCTTCTCCGTTCACAAAGATCTGCAAAAAACGACTAAAAACGCAGTATTATGCATACCAGGCCAGTAGTTGGTGATGTCAGTTTGTAAAGAAACACTACACACCTACAGACTAAACCAAGGCTGCATTCCAGTTTGTTTTTTCATGCCCTTCCCTCGCTAACTTCCCTCACTGTCGTTGACTCTGATGTACGTCATTGCTTACGTTTCATGAGTGCCCAGTACTGGCGGAACCTTTGCAATGGGCTGAATTGGAACAGCCTAAGCCCTTGATCACTTGAAAATCTGCTATGGAGTCCCCTTACGAAATTGTTTAATGCTGCATTCTATATGTATATAGGTGTGTTTGGATTGTTTTAAATATTTAAAAAAAATAATAATAATATGTCAGAGTTGTTTGTGCTGGGGTAAATTAAATGCAATATGAGTGACATCACAATCGTGATGCATTGTGGTTTATGGAGCTGCCTGAAGTGTACATATGAAGTAGACTCGCTCCCCCGGTCAAACTCAAGGGAGCGAGGGTCTGTCCGTATAAACTTTGTGGAACGCACTCGAAATGGCGTCAGGGATTCCCCCGAGGGGAAGTGCTTAGGTAAGTTCACAAGTGCGTGTCTAAAAGTGGAGTGGAACACAGCCCAAGTGTGCTGCACAAGTAGTAAAAAAGTGAAGCCAAAACGTTTTGATTGACCCCAAGTGGCTGGTCCCAGTATAGGCCATAAACCCCCGCCCTCTTCATGTAATATTATGGGACATGAGAGAAACTAAACAATCAAAATACACTTCGAATATTTTTTTTCTGTTATTTTAGGTAGTTTTTATCACGCTGATGCAAGTTTCAGTGTTTTTAATAAGTTTGGTTTTAGTTAGCTATTCTGATGCTATAAAAACGGGAGTGTGATGTCATGATTGACAGCTGAGACTGACAGCTTCTCTGAGTGAAGTAGTGACTGAGGCACCAATGGACTTTTTTTTCGGGATTTTAGGGAGGGGATTGGAGCTTTAACTTTAATTTCTATAATATTCTATATATTTCAATAGCTGTTTATTTCACACTGACATAATGAGTTGTTCTGCAGTAAACTGTACTAACTGATTCTGCAGGAGTGTGGGCGGGGCCTTGATACCACGGCTCCACTTCCTGCTCACTACTGCGCAGACTCGGGTCCTAAATGAACACAAGTTGTCAGAGCCATATTGGGACATCGGCATGGACTGAACACATAATATGCATGTGCATGATGTCACCGTTTTCACAAATTCACTTTTTTTAGTTTAAAAAATGTATGCATACTTCATAAAATCATATTGTCATATTGGCAATTTCATCCAGCACTTTCTATTTTTGTATGCAATACGCATCATATGGTCAGTGTAATGTACAGACAAAAGACACAAAGAAACCCACAACTGAACACATCCCTGAAGGGTAAATATAGGTTAAAGTTCACATCATATAAAGGCATCCATCAGCCCACACTGGGGATGTGCTCTTTACCCTTACAAGGCCATTATATATGACCCCCTATAATCTTGATATATTAATATGTCTAACTCAATCATCAATACCAGCTCAAAGTACCTGCTAAAGCTTCTCTCTTACCATCGAACGCCACAGAGCAGCGAGTGGACCATTTGCAGGCGTCATCATGCATTAGTAGATTCCTATGCTGTGGAATCCAGCCAATCAATATGCAATTAATAAGCCATATATGTGGGCAGCCAGGCCTGGCCCGAGGTGGCCTCCCTCCATAAGGAAGTTCTGCTTAAACCCTGTGGCGTATTACTATTGATATTTCTAATTTGCCTAATGACATTTGCAATAGAGGATGAGGCGGTGCAGATATTGTTTAAACGGTGGCAGGACACCAAGAGTGCATGCTTTGTATTTCTTTCTCTCCCTGTCTGATCTGTTGCATGGGTGTTACTATCCTAATTACTCCCCAGACTTACACCCTTCAGTAAAGGACACTCTTCTGCGCTACTCTCTCTCTCTCTCTGCATTTACTCGCTCTAATTAGCCAGCGTGATCCATCCTCCTACTCTCTTAATTAACATTCTGCATCAGCATGGAGGTCCTGGCCGTGGGCTCTTCAGTACCGCAGTATCAGGCCTGTCCAACAGTGCTGCTGCTCTGTTAAGAGTATTAAACGTCCTACCGGAGGCCTCGTTTATTTCTGCTGGGAATCAGCAGAATTTACACCAGGAGTACAATACAATTATAATATCCATGGGTGTACACATGCTGATTTAGATTAAGCAGGAAGTAATCAAGCAATGCACAGGGCATAAAATCATTCTCTTAATCAGTATTTTTGTCTTCTTGTCAGTTAAACATTCTTGAAACTAGATTTACTTGAGAAGCTAATGTGATCTCATGAGAATTTGTATTTGTACATAAAGTGTGGTTCTACCCTACATACAATTACTCATGTTTGCATAGACACTGAAGTGTACGATATTGACAGCATCTAAAAAGTAGCTCATTTACATTTAAGCAACTTTACAGACATACAAATGTTTAAGAATTCTTATTTAAAGGATTAGTTCACTTTCAAATAAAAATTACCCCAAGATTTACTCACCCTCAAGCCATCCTAGGTGTATATGACTTTCTTCTTTCTGATGAAGACAATCGGAGAAATATTAATGACGCATCCGAGTTTTATGATGGCAGTATGCATTACCAAACGAGTATGAGTGTCTGCATCCATCATAAACATATTCCACACAGCTCCGGAGGGTTAATAAAGGCCTTCTGAAGCGAAGTGATGAAAAAAATTCATATTTAACAAGTTAGGAAGTAAAATATGTAGCTTCTGCCAGAACTCCGCAACGTCAGTTCCATAAGTTGAATAGGGAAGGCCTAGGACGTACAGCTTTTTGAAGAATACGGAAGGCGGTCTGGCAGAACCTACATATTTTACTTTACAACTTGTTAAATATGGATATTTTTTTACACAAATTCAGAAGGTCTTTATTAATCCTCCGAAGCCATATGGAATATGTTTATGATGGATGGATGTGGATGGAGACACTTTCTTCAATTAAAATTTACAAATTTCTCTTAATTTAACGACTCTTAAAATTGGTATAACCAGTAAATAAAAATAATAACGTTGTTACACCTTGAATGAGAATGTCATTTTTCAAACAGCTTATTACGACCTATATTTATGTTTTAAAGTCATGTGCCCTCTAGCTGCCGTAAAAATAATGACAGTGTCGTGTTACGTCTGTCATCATGAAATGACGTATGACTGCCATTACCAATCAAAATGCGTGTTCATTTAAATGCAACGTGTGGACTTTTTAGACCATTTCTCCTATTTCCATTTAGCAAAACTCTTTTTTTTTTTTTTTATTAACGACTACACCTACCCCACCCCTAAACCTACACTTCGTGATTTATAGTGCATATACACTTTATGAGCACATGCATTCCCTGGGATCGAACCTACAATCGCATGATCACATAACTGCATATGGTTATATATTGCAATGCTCTACCAGTTGAGCTATGCAAAACCCAAAACATGTCGCAGATAAAAGGGAACAATGCATTAAAATGAAAGTGTCCTGTTGTCGATAGTGGCGCAACTTTAGCAAATGCTCATATGGGTCATATTTCATGAATTAAAATGAAAGTGTCCTGTTGTCGATAGGGGCACAACTTTAGTAAACGCTCCTATGGATCGTATTTCAGGGAAGTGACAAACGACCTACATAGGTGTATTGGTTGGAGAACATGTTGCCTTGAATACATGTGAGTGTGCACATCTTACAAAAATGTTTTTATAGGCAGGTATTTGTATTTTGTAGGTATTTTTAAAGAGAGCGTAGCGGCTGGAGCAATCAAATACACAATTATGCATTATATTTTATGAATAATCCAGCAAACCCCCTCAACCAACCACAAAACAAGCTTCCAGGATGTCTGTCATAACCCCCAAAATGATAGAACAGGCCCCTTTCCATTAATTCATAGGCAAACCTTCTATGAATGAACATATCTCCAGGACATTGTGTGTATGATTATTACTATGTATAATGTCTTTTGTATTGTATACTGTTTTATGCATGCTTTTTGACAGAACCACTCGATAATGTAACCTAACCTATTCCATGTTTGGTATCTATGAATTTCTGTTTTAATTATTGAAATGTTAACTTATGTTAAATGTTTTTATTTATTTATTTATTTATTTATTTATTTTATACCAATTATCTTCAAATAAATTATGTGTTTAAATATATATTTCATTGGAAAACAAGACATTACACTTTTTATTTTTTATTTTATTTTTTTGCAGTGTACGTGTGCACATTTGGAGGTTTTATGAAAGCAAACAGTGTGAAAGCTGGGCTTTGGCTGATCCTAATCTTTATACTACATCTCCAGCTCTGCATGGAAAACCAGTTGGAACATAAATTAAGTGGCTCCATCTGTGTCTGTATAATGAGGAACCAGAATATTAGCGGCTGATGATTCTATAGACTGAGGGTGGCCGTCTCATTTCAAACTTTCTACAGTTGAGCCAAACCGATCATTTAGACTGACAGAATCTCAAACACACACTGCTTGTTACCCCTATAGTCAAAAGACTTGTTAATTTAGTCGTAAATGAGGAGATGAAACTCTGAGTCAGCAGATAGTGTGAAGCAAAAGAATGATGAGACACGACTGCTGACTGTGTTCTCATTAAATAAATGTCCTTGAATACAAGGCCAGCAGTTAGATGAAAGAAAATGAATTTTGAATGTTGATGCAAAAAAAAGTTATGATTCTTTTTTGCTTTATGAAAAGCAAAAAAGCCCAAAATCTCAAAATTGACAGATATCTCGCCTTAATATGATCATGTATGTCATGACTTTTGAATGACCCATTTTTGCAGAAATGAAGGTTTCTATAAATTGTATGAATGGGCGAGAGAGCTATGTATTGTTAGAGAATGTTTACATAATGCATAGCCCTAGAGATAGAGACTCGATTCACAATTAATCACAATCCTTGCCAACGTAGAGGATAATGAATAAACTATTTATTTAAAAAATGCATGATATTAAATATTTAAATCAACTTTCAATTCCATAATTATACACACAAACACATATACACAGATAGAGAGACAGATTCACTCAAACCATCCCTTTTAACATTACTTAAACTCATGTAACTACATGAACTACAGTTGTTTCTACTAAAAATTAATTTTGTCAGTTTTACTTAATTAGTATTTGTTCAGTTAACTTAACATTGCTGAGTGAAACACAAATTAATGTTGACTTAACTGGGCAGTGGATCCATAGTTCCCAGCATGCTTTGCAAGGGACTGCATTAAGAGGGTAAATTGAGGAATTAAAGTGTTATTTTATGTTTTTGTCAGTTAAGGAAAAGATGTTGTTAGTTTATGTTAGTGTTTAATGTTCAGTTGTGTTGGACATTTATATACGCATGTTTATAGAATGGAATTCCTAGTCTCAATTCAATTGACCCTTCGCTGGGAGTTTGATTGACAGGCGATCTAACCAATCATAATCCGCCATTTTGTCAGACAAAGCAGTCAGGAGTTAGAAGATTAACTTCGGTGGACTTGAACTTGAAAAACTATGTGTACTGCCGTTTTTCCGCATTTGAAACAACATTCCTTCTCATGTTCATTCATGTTTATTTGATGCTATAAATTAACTAGTAGGAAGCGATGATTGGTTCACGAGCCGCTTGAGCTGAGGCGCTACAGCAATCTGTCACGACACATTAAAGAGCCGAAAAAGGTTTTTTATTGCTTGAGTTTCTTAACACAATTTGAAAGCTAGGACTTTGTTTAATATCATAAGTAACCTGCTCTGTCTTGTCTGTCGACGTGTTGTCAGTGTCCTCTTTGCTCCGCAATGTATTTTTCATTCTGTGTGGTGTGACAGCGCCACGACTTGTCGGACATAGCAACAGTAACTAAGGGGGGCGGGTCTTTGTGAAGGGTCAATTTTTTTTTGTGCATTTTGTAGAGCAAATAGTTAATTTAATAAATTAAGTCAATAAATGTGTTCACCTTACATAAACTTTTATAAATTTAACATAACATCAAGTAAACTGCAAATAAATATTATGTAACAATGATAAATTCAAATGATGTGTATTTACTCAAAGAAATTTTGTAAGCTCTACTTGAATTTATTTTGTTCATACAATTAAATTGTTATTTATACAAATTACTCAATATAGTTGCGTGGAACCCACTTGATGCTGCTTTTTTAAATAAATCCAACAACATTTTTTGAGGATAGATAGATAGATAGATAGATAGATAGATAGATAGATAGATAGATAGATAGATAGATAGATAGATAGATAGATAGATAGATAGATAGATAGATAGATAGATAGATAGATAGATAGATAGATAGATAGATAGATAGATAGATAGATAGTCAGTCACTGGATTCTATGTCAAAGTAACATGTCTGCTTTTGGTCTCCATTTACGCAACTGAACAGAGCATCGCCAGATACCGAACAACCAACATTTGACATCTGTATAGTAGCAACATGATTATACTCATCATTAGACAGAATGTTCCTAATACTTTCCGATCCAATCTTAACAGTTGGATACGCTCACCTGAGTGCCCAAGGTTCTGTGCATAGCAGTAGTTTGGTTTCTTGTCATTTTAAACAAGTCACACAGTCATCCCATTGTACCTTCCAAGCGCCAGGCAGGAGAGTGAACCCTCCCACCAGTCTGCCTGTCACTTTTCACTCATCATAGCCTAATTACCCAGGCACATGTACTGCTTTACAACGCTCCCATCACGACACATCTGTTCCTTCTGCTCCCACACAATGCCACAAATGAAACAGCCTCAGCCTTCATATGCAAGAAGGATCTTCTCCAGTAATAGAACTATTGTCTTTTTTACTGGAACAAATGTGCGCCTTGAGTATTATCCATTTTCCTTCCATTACACTCAAGGAAAAATCCTGCAATTGAACAACAAGATTCATATGCAAATATCATTTACTAGAAGAGAATCTAAACCTGTACAACATATTGTGGCATTATGATCAATCCCCTGTGGTGAATTACCTTTACAGAGCAAATTATATTCATGAAATCTCACATGCAGCCTCACAATCGCCATTTATCAGATTCCCACCGACCAATGGAAATGGTGTACTGTAACTTCTGAGAAATTCATGGTCAATGCCTCCACTCTGGAATTCTGGGAACATTCCTCCCTAGTGTCTTGACATCATATTTCTGCCACCATAGCCTTGCTGTGTCACGTGTCGATGATTTAGTGTAAGCATTTAAAGAACATGGCGCCCAACGCAGGGTCAGCGTCCGTTGCGGTGTGGAGCCAAGGTGTAAATACGTCACATCACTGGCCCGACAGATTCAGTCACCGTCTGATAGGCTTAGAGGTGAAGCAATCCATTATTTTGAGCTGTCAATAATTTGTGTGAGGGAATTGGTCAGGGGGATGATAGCTCGAAGGGAAGGGGGTTTTGAGCTGGTTTGATTTCCTCCAGGGCAAAGTTGCAAAGGCAGCACACAATTCAGGCAAAGCACAAGATCTTGATTTAAGACGACCAGTCAATGTGGATCCAAGGCTCAGAAGGAGCAGTCTGAATCATTACTTGGCAGGACAGCAGACAATTTGCTGCAGTCTCTCCCCTCTCTTCTTTTCCTCTAACATCTGACCATTTATTTGTCTCCCTCCGTTTTTATTTTAAAACAGCTGTTTTGAAATTGTCTTTCAGATAATTGTTCTTACTAATTCATTTGTGCAAGCCATCCATTAAAAAAATGTGGAAACTGTGATACTTTTTTCAAGAATATTTGATGAATAGAAGAAGTTCAAAGGAGCAGCATTTTATTTGAAATAGAATGTTTTTGTTATTGTAAAAATGCAATGTATTTGGATAATATAACAACATTTCCCAGCCTGGGAAAGCTGTTCAGATTTAAATAGTCTATGGTCTTATTTTAACGATCTAAGGGCATGGTCTAAAGTGTACAGCGCAAGTGCATCTCCGAATGCACTTTTGCTAGTTTAACGATGGGAAAAATGGTTGCGGGTCCAAAAGGTTTGTACCTAGTCTCTTAATGAGTAATGGGTGTGTTTTGGGCATAACGTGAAATAAATCAGAGCCTCATCTCCCATTCCCTTTTAAAAGCCAGTTGCACTCACGTCATGGTGGATTCGCTATTTACATGGAGGAATTTGCAAGCGAAAAAACTGAATGCTTCTCTAACCAGGAAACAGATCTGCTTGGGCGCGAGGTTTAAGCGTGCAAGCAGACCATCTACGGGACAAGCCGAATTCCAAAGAAATTTTATCTTTACGTACATAATAATAATCTTTTACATTGTAATCCTTTTCTTTTTAATATTTGGCATGTTTGTGTGATGCTGCGCATCCCTGTGTGTATAATAAGCAGAATGTACACGTGTTGTGCACCGTTTATAGGCCCATATTATTAACGTGCTCTTTAAATAACAAAACAAATAGACTGCGCCATTGACCAACAGAAACCTGGTCTAAAGTCAATGGCACAGTCTATTTCAGTTGCCTCAAAATAGCAACACGCCAACAATGCACCTGAACACACCTTGTTTTCAGACAAACTCGCCCATGGGCGCACAAATGGGTGCAAATTTATTTGCTATTTAAACAACGTGGCGCAGGACGTGAAAATGATAACTGCGTCGGGCTGAAACTAGCAAAAAACACTTGCGTCGTACATGGCACCTCATTTCGCCGGGTGTATGATAGGGCCCTATGACTGAATCATTATTGCTGTGATTATTATGTTTCTAGCATTTTATATGTTTGGGAACAGTTCTTTTAACCCTATTTGATGGAGAGTGTAGATTTTCATTTCTTAAACAACCATGTAGGAAAACACATCATGGTCATATTCCAGGATGACAATGTCAATATTCATCAAGCTCAAAATGTGAAAGAATGGTTGGGAGGGAGCATGAAGAATCATTTTTACACATGAATTGGCACGAGTTCAGACCTTAAAGTCATTGAAAGTCTTTGGGATGTGCTGGAGGAGACTTTACAGAGTGCTCACATCTTGCATTGTCAATACAAGATCTTGACCAAAAATGTATGCACATCTTGATGGAAATACACACTCATAATTGCCTGAGACACTGGTAAGAACAGTTGTACTGGAGAAAAGGGGTTAAACTCTCTCACTCTGTTGTGTCATCCTGCCACAGCAACAATTTTCTTAATGACACTGATTTCACCAGTTCTCATTTCAAACCTAAAATTACAAAACAAATTGCCTCTCTGCCAAAAAAGGCTTGATGTTTCAGGAATAGGACTATTTGTCTTATTAAGGTTTGGCCACTGAACAAATCGTTTTAATCAAATGAGCACAGCTGCACAGAATCATACCAAGCAGCGTGAACATTGAGAAATCATTCAAAATAGCATGACGCTTTTATATTTAGTGTCAAGAGGATGCATAGCTGAAAAAGAACTGTGAGAGAAGTGTCGCCTGGTGAATGCTCTGTAAACATACTGTATATGTGACAGGCATGATTTGGAGAGAAAGAGACTGAATCGTGTTTTCTTGGCTTTCAAAACAAGTAGTCTGACAGCTCAGCATGATCTCCAAGCTTCCCCAGGCCTGAAGGCACACTCATTGAAACAGCACTCATTAGCATCACGCACTCACAAGTGGCAATAAGTTACCTCTTCAAACTCAAAAAACTAACTCCAAAGCTAAGTACCATTGTTCCAGCACCTTGTCTATCAGATAAACTGCAAAATAGACTAATAAGAGAAGAGATGGAGGACTATAGGTATATACTGTGAACCTTTCAACAAAGAATCACAGAATAAAGCTATTGTGTATTGAACAGATTCATTAACAGGTTGATTTGTGTCAGAACTAACAAACTCTGAAGACCATCTGGAAACAGTGGGATCAATGATGTGACGCTCATCTATTAATTAATAATAATAATAATAATAATAATCTACTAAAGGGTTTGTTCACCCAAAAATGAAAATTATGTAATTTATTACTCCACACCCGTAAGACCTTTGTTCATCTTTGGAACACAAATTAAGATATTTTTGATAAAATCTGATGATGTCTCAGTGAGGCCTCCATTGACAGCAAGATCATTTCCTTTTTCGATGCCCAGAAAGGTACTAAAAACATATTTGAATCGGTTCATGTGAGTACAATGGTTCAACCTTAATATTATAATGAGACAAAAATACTTTTGTGCGGCAAAAAAAAATAGCGACTTTATTCAACATTATGTAGTGATGGCTGATTTCAAAATACTGCTTCATGAAGCTTCGAAGCTTTACGAATCTTTTGTTTCGAATAAGTGGTTTGGAGCGTGTATAAAACTACCAAAGTCACGTGAACTATTGAAATTTCGAAACACTTAGGATGTAAGGAAGCCTTGTTTACTGAAATCACGTGATTTTGGCGCTCTGAACCACTGATTCGAAACAAAAGATTCATAAAGCTTCAAAGCTTCATGAAGCAGTGTTTTGAAATCACCCATCACTAGATATTTTTATTTTGTTTTTTTGGCACTCAAAAAGTATTTTCGTCGCTTTATAATAGTAAGGTTGAACCACTGTACTCACATGAACTGTTTTAAATATGTTTTTAGTACCTTTCTAGGCATTGAAAAAGGAAATGATCTTGCTGGCAATACATGCCTCACTAAGCCATCGGATTTTATCAAAAATATCTTAATTTGTGTTCTGAAGATGAGGTCTTATGGGTTTGGAATGACATGAGGGTGAGTAATTAATGACATAATTTTCATTTTTGGGTGAACTAACCCTTTAATTAATGCAAATCATACATATTTGAAAACACCTACATTATGGACAAAAGTATTGGGACGAACCTCTTAATTCTTAAATTCAGGTATTTCAATCACACCCATTGCCACAGGTGTATAAAATCAAGTATCTAGCCATGCATTCTGCATTTACAAACATTTGCTGCACTAAAGAGCTCACTGAATTCAAGCTTGGTGCTGTGATAGGATGCCATCTTTACCATAAGTCACTTAGTGAATTTTCATCCCTGCTAGATGTTCCATGGTTAACTGTAGATGATATTATTGGAAAGTGGAAGCATTTTGGAACAGCGTCAGCTCAGCCACAAAGCAGAACACCACGAAAGTCACAGAGTGGATTCACTGAGTGCTGAGGTACATGGTGCTTAAAAGTCACCAATGCTCTAATGATTAAGCAGCATTATCATCAGCACAAAAACTGTGTGGCGGGAGCTTCATGGAATGGGTTTCCATGGCCGAGGAGCTGCATGAAAGCCTCACATCACCAAGGACAATGCCAAGCACACTTCCACTAGGCTCTGGAGCATAAAACGTGTTGTATGGAGTGACAAATCACACTTTTCTGTTTGGCAGTCTGATGGGCGAGTCTGGGTTTGATGCCAGGAGAACGTTACCTGCCTGACTGCATTGTGCCAAATTTGTAAAGGAGGGATAATAGTGTGGGGCTGTTTTTCAGGCATTTTGAATAATGCTACGCTTCCAACTTTTTGGGAAGAGTTTGGGAAAGACCCTTTTTTATTCTAATGTACAAAGCAAGGTCCATAAAGACATGGTCAGATGAGTTTGGTGTGGAAGAACTTGACTGGCCACCTCTGGGATGAACTGAAAAGAAGATTGTGAGCCAGGCCTTCCCATCCAACATCAGTGACTGACCTCACAAATGCTCTACTGGACAAATGGACAAATGTTTCCACAGAAACACTTCAAAATCTTGTGGAAAGCCTTCCCAGAAGAGTGGAAGCTGTTATAGCTGCAAAGGGGGACCAACTCCATATTAATGTCTACTGTATGTATTTAGAATGCAATGTCATTAAAATACTTAATAGGTGGGTGTGAGGTAAAAAAAAAAAAAAAAAATGTAAGGGGAATAAAACTGTTCTGATATTATAGTAAAGAAAATAAAAAAGTAGAAGAAGAGAATGAGAAAAGAATTACAAAAAAGTAGTTCATTAATATGTGATCCAATCAAAGGGCAATACCATGTTCAAAACATTTTTGAAAATAATTATTGTACACTCGCATGTATTTAAGGTGAAGTGATAATGTCATTACGTTTTTAACAGATTTTCATTAAATGAAAAAAAAAAAATTTTTTTTTTTACATAACTTTTATAAAACAAAGAGTATATTTCCAAGAACTCGGCTTGCGTTTTCTTTCTTGTTGACAGCCTTATTTGTCATTGACCCACTGACATTTGGAAGCAGTGGGGAAGAATAGCTCATTCCCTATCACCATTGCTGGAGATAACTTATGGTTCTCCGTGATGTTGAAGCCATTCTCACTGCAACCAGGGAGATATGAATTTAAAAACAGTGCTTAGATTGTTGTGTTGTCCCACTGAGTCTGGCATTGCACTGTAATCTCTTTAATCCTTCTTTATGAGTTTCGTATGAAAACACTACCTCCTTCGCTCAGCATGAAATCATCATACAATGCTGATTCCTCGCACCTTGTCATTTCTCCTCTTGATGGTTATGGGTCTCCAACTGCAAATGTGAAATCCAAAACAAGCTAATCTTCCAGCGATCCCTCCCTCTCTGCCTTCCCACCCAGCAGAGCACTTCATTTAGCTTGATATTCCATTGCGGCTTATCCAATGTCAATAGTTACATCAGGGCAATAACTAGATGACATGGAGAGAAGCTGCAGGGAGAAAAAAAGAGAGTGAACAAGTGTGTGTGTGTGTGAATAAAAAGCAGGACCATGCTCTCCCTAGTAGTAATGCCTTTAAGTAATTTATGCTCTCGTTCGGTGGCGGAGAAGAGGTTGATGGGATTACTTGGGAGACTGCAGTGGATTAACACTGAAGAAAGTCTGAGGGGAAGCAGACAAACACCTGGCCCTCACATAAATCTCATCAAATAAAAAAATAAATAAATAAAAACAGCAGCACTCATTACCATGGAGATGCTCGTAAATACCTGAAGACGTTTCAAGTCTCTCAATGGAACTGTTGAGGATTTGTCTTCATTACACAAGTAGTCTTTGGTTAGGTCAATGTGAGGAGTTGTAAAGTGCTTGGAACAAGACTTAAAAAGAAATGAAACGAGTCTCTCAAGTGATTGAAAAACATCTGACACAAGGTAACTGAACGTTTCTAAAGCCATCGATTATTGATTATAAGTTCATTTACATCAGTTCATCATTACACAAAAATTCCATAAAACAATTTTTAAAGGTTGTGAATTGTTAAAATTATGTGATCCAAGACACTCTACAGTACGTGGCATTGTAAAAAATGTACATTGATCCCTCACAGTCTTGTTTCCATATGTGTTAAAGGGTTAGTTGACCCAAAAATGACATTCCTGTCATTAATTACTCACCCTCATGTCGTTCCAAACCCGTAAAGCCCGGAACACACCAAGCCACGGGTCGGCAGTTCAAGCAGTTTTTGTCTGTCGGCCGACTTAGTTTTCTCAGTGTGTTGCACACCGTCGGCTGAAGTTGGTCCTCGTCTGCTTTTTTTCGGCCGATTTGACATGTTGAATCAGCGTCGGAGCTCATCGGTCAGTCAGGCCATCTGATCATTCTGATTGGCTGTTCAGCTACTGCCACCTGCTGGTATGGAAAGGCATTTCTTCTTACGCAGGCGCAGAATGGATGTGCTTCTTGGCCGTCAGGTGTCGAGCGTCTGTTTGGTGTGTCAGGGCAACTTCGGACCCAGACGCTGCCGACATGAGCCAACCCTGCAGTCTGCTTTCGTCGCTACTAGTTCATCTTTGGAATGCAAATTAAGATATGTTTGATGAAATCCGAGGGTATCTGAACTACACATAGGCAGCAACATCACTGCACCTTTTGAGGTCCAGAAAAGAAGCAAAAACATGGTTCAAATATACAACGTGACTAAAGATGCTTTAAACTTAATGTTATGAAGTGACGAGAATACTTTTTGTGCACAAAAATAATGACTTTATCCAACAATTTGAACCGTTGTCCTACGTAGTGAACTCATTGCAGGGTTTCGTGTTTACGTCCGAATGCTGATGCAAGAGCCGGCCAATAATGAGATGTAAACAAGAAAGCACTTTGTACTACTTTTCTGGATGTTAAATGGTGCAATGACTTTGCTGCCTGTGGTTCAGATACCCTTGGATTTCATCAAAAATCTCTTATTTTGTGTTCTGAAGATGAAAGAAGGTCTTACGGGTGTGGAACGACATTAAGGGTGAGTTATTAATCACAGAAATGTCATTTTTGGGTGAACTAACCCTCTAAATTCAAAATGGCATCTCATCTGACAAAGGTCTATGCTAAAAGTGACCACACCTTTACAAGTTGTATTAATATCTTATGCAGTATTGCTTCTTGTTTGAAACATTTTTAGGTATTTTAACTGAAAAACAACTCAAATTAAATGTTGCAATGCATAATGTCGCTTTTACAATACAAGCTTTAGTGGGTTGGCATGACAAAACACCACATTACATTATATCAATTCAACTCCACAACCAAGTGTACAATGAGTGAGCAGAGTCAAATGAGCATATCAGATCTACTCTCCAACTATTAATTTATCATTCTCAAAGCTGATTCATTCATCTGTGTTGTTTCAGTGGCGTGGGTCAAAAATTATTCACCTTTTCATTTGAATCAAATACTCCCAGAACAACATTTTGCATGTTCATTTATGTAGTGTTTTAAATATTTGGTTAAAACAAATTGATATTTTCCAGTTAATGTAGTCTATTTGCTAGTTTTATTAGTTTGGTTTTCTGTAAATGTACCAGTGATACAGTTACTCTAATTGGGAAACGTATTGTGTTTGCAAAAGGTAAATATTGTTCCTTCAACAAGCCATGTGTAATACAGAATAGTTACTGAAATGGATAGTTACTGAAAATAAAACCAGTTTTGAATCCAACAGTAACACAAGTCTGAGTAACAATGTTTCTACCATGTGTCACTATTGCTTTGTCTGTTACAGATCATTTGATATGTATTGAGTATACTGTAGCACCGCAGACAAACTGTCAATAGTTGTAGTTGTGATTTGCTGTTCTTTCTTTTGGTTAATATAACTGTGGTAGACTACTTGAGTACTTAAAATTTATTTGCCACAACTAAGACTTATAAAGCATATGTAATACAGATAAATGTTTCACATTGTCTGCAAATGTTTCATCTATGTTATGAGGTATCTTTCAACATTGGAAATTTTCAAAACAATTCCATGTGTTGATGTAAAGATCTTCATAGCATTAAACACTCACCTAAAGGATTATTAGGAACACCAAACTAATACTGTGTTTGACCCCCTTTCACCTTCAGAACTGCCTTAATTCTACGTGGCATTGATTCAACAAGGTGCTGAAAGCATTCTTTAGAAATGTTGGCCCATATTGATAGGATAGCATCTTGCAGTTGATGGAGACTTGTGGGATGCACATCCAGGGCATGAAGCTCCCGTTCCACCACATCCCAAAGATGCTCTATTGGGTTGAGATCTGGTGACTGTGGGGGCCATTTTAGTACAGTGAACTCATTGTCATGTTCAAGAAACCAATATGAAATGATTCGAGCTTTGTGACATGGTGCATTACCCTTCTGGAAGTAGCCATCAGAGGATGGGTACATGGTGGTCATAAAGGGATGGACATGGTCAGAAACAATGCTCAGGTAGGCCGTGGCATTTAAACAATGCCCAATTGGCACTAAGAGGCCTAAAGTGTGCCAAGAAAACATCCCCCACACCATTACAACACCACCACCACCAGCCTGCACAGTGGTAACAAGGCATGATGGATCCATGTTCTCATTCTGTTTACGCCAAATTCTGACTCTACCATCTGAATGTCTCAACAGAAATCGAGACTCATCAGACCAGGCAACATTTTTCCAGTCTTCAACTGTCCAATTTTGGTGAGCTTGTGCAAATTGTAGCCTCTTTTTCCTACTTGTAGTGGAGATGAGTGGTACCCCGTGGGGTCTTCTGCTGTTGTAGCCCATCCGCCTCAAGGTTGTGCGTGTTGTGGCTTCACAAATGCTTTGCTGCATACCTCGGTTGTAACGAGTGGTTATTTCAGTCAAAGTTGCTCTTCTATCAGCTTGAATCAGTCTGCCCATTCTCCTCTGACTTCTAGCTTCAACAAGGCATTTTCGCCCACAGGACTGATGCATACTGGATGTTTTTCCCTTTTCACACCATTCTTTGTAAACCCTAGAAATGGTTGTGTGTGAAAATCCCAGTAACTGAGCAGATTGTGAAATACTCAGACCGGCCCGTCTGGCACCAACAACCATGCCATGCTCAAAATTGCTTAAATCACCTTTCTTTCCCATTCTGACATTCAGTTTGGAGTTCAGGAGATTGTCTTGACCAGGACCACACCCCTAAATGCATTGAAGCAACTGCCATGTGATTGGTTGATTAGATAATTGCACTAATGAGAAATTGAACAGGTGTTCCTAATAATCCTTTAGGTGAGTGTAAGTAGACCTCAGAGAACATTTTGAAATATAAAAAATGCAGTTCAAGACACCTCCAAGATTTAAGTTTTGTAAGATTTAAATGTAGCTTGAAAGGATAGTAAATTTTGATTTAGTCACCCCTCTGTCATTTCAAACCTGACCTGATATCTGTGTTGTCCATACAATGAATGTCATCGGGATCCAAAACAACATTAGACCCTGTAGACTTTCATTGCAACACAGATATTTTTAAATATATATATATATATATACATATCTTCCGTTCCACAAAAGAAAGACAGTAAAATATAAATGACAACAGCATTTTCCTTTTTGGGTGAACTACCCCTTTAACTACTCACGACTAGCCTGCAGCTTGGCAAGCTGCATTTTTAGAGCAGCTTCCTGAATGCTGTAAATAATGGAGACCTTTTTGGTAAATGACAGAATTGATTTTGATTGAGTGCATTGATTGACTGCATAAACCAGCAAAAACTGTCATAAAAGTAATTAACAGCATTGTTGTCGGTCTATATGAATGTGAATGTAAACTGCCAGCACTCACTCCTACTTTCGCAGTCTGAGAGCCTTCATGTGGCAGGTGTTGCAGTCAAACGCGTTCCACACGTGTCACATCCTGTCATTGACAGGTGCGGAACCGCTCCACCAACCCGACCCGCCTGGCTTTTTTTTTTTTTTTTACGCTGATTTCATTTGTCACGGTCTAATTCACTATTGACACAAAACATACAGCTCTCATTAGATCCTTTATGAACATTTTCACTGCTAAAGTGGGAAGTCAAAAACACATGGCAGATGGTTCAATCTTTCTAATGGGAAAAGATCATATAAAGATGCATGGCTTGGAGGTTGAATAAGATGGAAGTGTAATAAAATAGGTTTTTATAGTGCTTTTGCTTTGGTGAAATAATGTTGCTGTATTTCTGTCATAAAACCATTCTCTTCTGAGGAGTGAAGACTTTAAGACAGACAATCCTGTAGGTCTTTTTTATTTTAACATGTGGAGAGTAGCAGACCCGTCTCAAGACTAATCATTATTTAATGATTCATTCATTTTAGTCAACTAAATGTCTGAGCATTTTAGTCTTGTTTTAGTCAATGGAAACACACATTTTCATCATACTGTATAATGGTTAAAATGATTAAACAAAATTATTTTGCTCAATTTGAATTGCAATGATTGTTGTCGTTTGGGAAATTTATTTTTACATTTCATCAGAAGTTGCTCTTTCACCAATAAGCACAAATCAACAGAATATTGATTCATATGCATGGTTTATTTTACCTCATCTAGTGTACAGATTTATAAAAGCCTATCAATTACAGCTTGAGCTAAATAAACACCAAAGACTTTAGTTATACACTCACCCTGTCTACATTATGAAAACTGGTAAAACAAAAACCTACTCTCAAATATTATAACAAAGAAATTCCTAATAGTAATTCCAATAATTTCAAGTTGCTTTGACGTCTCTCTATTAAAACAATGGCAAAAAAAAGACCATACATATTGCCACACAACCACAGTTGAGAGCCATGACCTGAAAATACAAAAATCTAATTTGTCATAAAAAAAAATAAAAAAATGCTATCCAACAACCAATTTGTACGAATTTTACAAGTTGGCTAATTCGTACGAATTTGTATGACCTCACTCGCACAAATTCATACGATTTGTCTAAACCCCAGTGATGGGTAGGTTTAGGTGCGGGGTTAGGGGTAGATCATTCGTACGAATTCATACAAATTTGTCAACTTGTGAAATACGTACAATTTAGCAAAAAAAACTTTAATTGGTACGAGTGAGGTCATACAAATCCGTATGAATTAGCCACCTCGTAAAATATGTATGAATTGCCGTGAGATCGGGTTGCAAAATACCCCAGACATCAACATAGTGTGGCCCAGATCCGAGCCACATCTGGTGTATGTGGATTACATGCAGACCCATGGACACATGAACAATAACACTGTTTTTGAACAAATGGGATGATCAAGAGGTCAAAGTTTAGCTGGTTAGCATGGCTTTATTAGCCACTGCAACATCCGGTTCTTTCTCCATTGATTCCATTCAAAACTATTTGTGTATTTGATATTTTGTGCAAGCAACAATATATTGGTAATATTATATTATGCAACAGCTATTGAGATGAATACAAATGCAAATAGATAGCTTTCTCTAAACAATGTACAGTATTCATGATACATGATTCAAAATTTAATTCTTATATTGCATGCAGTGTTTTATAAGGAAACAATTGTGAATGTATTGTATTTTTGCTTAACCACACACGTAGACACAGTGAGTCTGGCTCCTCATTATTATTCATACCGAGAGAGATGATAAAAGCTCTGTGCATAGAATTAGTTCTAAAGAACATTTCCTCCTAAATTTATTCATTTCCTACTTCTTCGCCAAGTGTTTGTGGCATCCATCTAAAGCCAAAATCGGCCTATTGAGGCCTGTCTCAGTTTGTTACTCATGCTTGTGGAGGCCTCAATTTCAAATCAGACCAACACCTCTTGCCCTCAGCCCTTGTGTATTTAATGTCAGGTCACAGCAGGAGGGCTGGGTAAACCTTCAGAGGTGGAGAAATCAACTCCTGCCTTCAGCGGAGAGCGGGTATTTGTTCTCCGTCACTAGACATCAAAGTTCGGGCTGACTCCCACTAGCCAGAAAGGCAGGGAGGATTAGGTCAGAGAAAAGACTATAGTTTGGTCGAGTGGCATTATGGGAGCATGGACCAGTGACTCGGGTAATGGACATAATCAGAGGGGGTTTAGGTTCAAATCACCAGGTGTGGCTGAGTGCTCGTCTCTATTTATTTCCTGAGTGCCACCTGCTTTTCCACACACCTGGTCAGAGATGTCTGCCCAGGGACACATGGGAAGAACATTTTCAATAAATGACAGATCTGAATATAGATAACTACAAAACTTATTACAGTTAATCCTTATAAATCTCCCTTTGTACAAATATATGAAAGTGCTGTCAAATGATTAATCACATCCGAAATAAAAGTTTGTTTTTGCTTAATGTACAGTGGGTACGGAAAGTATTCAGACCCAGAATTGTCGACATTTTTGCAGATTTATTAAAAAAGAAAAACTGAAATATCACATGGTCCTAAGTATTCAGACCCTTTGCTGTGACACTCATATATTTAACTCAGGTGCAGTCCATTTCTTCTGATCATCCTTGAGATGGTTCTACACCTTCATTTGAGTCCAGCTGTGTTTGATTATACTGATTGGACTTGATTAGGAAAGCCACACACCTGTCTAGATAAGACCTTACAGCTCACAGTGCATGTCAGAGCAAATGAGAATCATGAGGTCAAAGGAACTGCCTGAACAGCTCAGAGACAGAATTGTGGCAAGGCACAGATCTGGTCAAGGTTACAAAAAAATTTCTGCTGCACTTAAGGTTCCTGGCCTCCATAATCCTTAAATGGAAGATGTTTGGGATGACCAGAACCCTTCCTAAAGCTGGCCGTCCAGCCAAACTGAGCTATCGGGGGAGAAGAGCCTTGGTGAGAGAGGTAAAGAAGGACCCAAAGATCACTGTGGCTGAGCTCCAGAGATGCAGTCGGGAGATGGGAGAAAGTTGTAGAAAGTCAACCATCACTGCAGCCCTCCACCAGTCGGGGCTTTATGGCAGAGTGGCCCGACGGAAGCCTCTCCTCAGTGCGAGTTTGCTAAAAAACACCTGAAGGACTCCATGATGGTGAGAAATAAGATTCTCTGGTCTGATGAGAACAAGATAGAACTTTTTGGCCCTAATTCTAAGCGGTATGTGTGGAGAAAACCAGGCACTGCTCATCACCTGTCCAATACAGTCCCAACAGTGAAGCATGGTGGTGGCAGCACCATGCTGTGGGGGTGTTTTTCAGCTGCAGGGACAGGACGACTGGTTGCAATCGAGAGCAAGATGAATGCGGCCAAGTACAGGGATATCCTGGATGAAAACCTTCTTCAGAGTGCACAGGACCTCAGACTGGGCCGAAGGTTTACCTTCCAACAAGACAATGACCCTAAGCACACAGCTAAAATAACGAAGTAGTGGCTTCGAAACAACTCTGTGACTGTTCTTGAATGGCCCAGCCAGAGCCCTGACTTAAACCCAATTGAGCATCTCTGGAGAGACCTAAAAATGGCTGTCCACCAACGTTTACCATCCAACCTGACAGAACTGGAGAGGATCTGCAAGCAGGAATGGCAGAGGATCTCCAAATCCAGGTGTGAAAAACTTGTTGCATCTTTCCCAAAAAGACTCATGGCTGTATTAGATCAGAAGGGTGCTTTACTAAATACTGAGCAAAGGGTCTGAATACTTAGGACCATGTGATATTTCAGTGTTTCTTTTTTAATAAATCTGCAAATATGTCAACAATTCTGTGTTTTTCTGTCAATATGGGGTGCTGTGTGTACATTGAGGAAAAAAATGAACTTGAATGATTTTAGCAAATGGCTGCAATATAAAAAAGAGTGAAAAATTTAAGGGGGTCTGAATACTTTCCGTACCCGTGGTTTGTGTGTGTTTATATATGCATAATAATTATACACAGTACAAACACATATATTATGAACAAACAAACTTTTATTTTGGATGTGATTAATCACGATTAATCGTTTGACAGCACTCTTTTACTAAAGCAATGTTTGAACTAGTAAAAGCAGCATTAAAGTTGAACTCAGTAAGTTTTTGTGCACGTTTCACTTGCTGCACTTAATCCCAGTGATATTGGACATTATAATAGTTTGTTCCAGTCCTCGAGTTTGATTAACCGGTGCTGATGTATATTCCAACAACACAAAGATTTTCTACCAATTTTTATTTATTTTTTTTTTTTTTTAACTTCACTTGTCTATCGCACATTCCAGATGGAATGTCAAGTCCATGTATTAGGTGTGGGGATTTTTCAGCAACTCTTTCTGCAAGTTACAATTGTTGAGAAAGAATGTCTGATTGATTTTTTTTTTCCTCAGGAACAAAATAAGTGACTGTCTTCATTAGGGAGTCCTTGAATCACTCAAGGATATTGTCAACCACACACAGATTCATTCAGGAATAAAACAAGTTGCTGTCTTTCAAAGTGAGTCACTTAAACATTCACTCAATTTTTTTTTCAAAAACAATGATTAATTGAGAAACAAAACAAATGAGTCACTGAATCATTCACATAATTCATTCAAACACATGAAAAAGACAAGTGACTGTCTTCAAGAGTAAGTCCTTGAATCACTCAAACATACAGATTTGTTCAAACACATTTAGATATGATACAACTTTTTGCACGTATGAGTAAATCACTGAAAAATTCACTTTGTTCAAACACTGGTTCACTGAGGAACAAAATAAGTGACATATTTTATAAGTGAGACACTGAATCACTCAACAGGTTTAAACATACACATTCATGAATGAAACAGTGAGTAATTTAAACATTCACTCAACGATTCATTCAAAAACAGTGATTCATTAAGCAAGAAAACAAGTGACTGTCTTTATGAGTGAGTCACTGAATCATTTAAAAGATTTGTTCAGACACCTACAGGAATGAAACAGTGAGTAATTTAAACATTCACTCAACGATTCATTCAAAAACACAGATTCATTGAGCAAAAAAAACAAGTGACTGTCTTTTTGAGTGAGTCATTGAATTAGACACCTGATTGATTGATTCATTAATTTATTCATGAACACTCATTCATATGTGTTGCTCTGAGACACACAATGGTTGATTCTCCTGTGGCCTTGTTTTCATTGCAGTAAAATTGGAGTAAAATAGATGCCATAAGCAATTGGTAATATTGTGTCTAAAGTTTATGTTTCTCATTATTAACTATCTGGGCCTTTTGATCTTAATATAGTGTGTAAATACTTCTTTAATTAGCAAAAAAAAAAACTTTAAAACTTCCTTTTGCGGAAGTGGTTGCTATTCAGTTCTTCAAAGAAATAATCAATGTTACACGGTCATATTTAATTTTCACAGCTATACATTCACATTTTCACATTGATGTGTTTGACAGCTCTCAGTTTTCCGCTTTAATTTGTGACTCGGTCACCAGCAAAATGGCAAGGAGATAATAGCATCTAGTTTTTAGAATTGCACATGACCCAGTGGGTCACATCCCTCTTGAATTGAACAAGAAAGCAGAGATGAAAAAAATAATCTAAGTCCCACATATTTACTCATCAGACTGGTCTCAGCTTCCCTGCCTAAAAAAAAAAAAAGGAGCTGACAAGCACGGCCACTGCAAAGCACAATGGCTTTCTGTACAGATAAAACACAATAAGCAGAGCAAGGAGAGACCAAAACAACTTTGAGCGATAGATCGGTACACTGCACACAGAGATAGAACAAGATTGAGAGCACTGAAAAATATTACGGGCCAGCGAGGTTCCAGCATTACAAGAGAGATACTCCCGCTAATTCAACCACACAATAAATCAAGACCTCCTGAGACCACACTCCAACCTCAAAGAAACTCGCAGCAGGTCGCGTTCTCGGGTTTTCTCGGCCTCAAAAAAGCAACATTAGCATTGCTGGAAAGGATGTGCTAAATTGATGAGCGAGGTTTGCCTTGGCAGGGCCGTCTCAAAGGTAGTCATTACCTGGCACGCAAAACCACTAGCAATTTTGACATTTTGTTCAAATGTGTAAATTAGCAGCCAAATCTTGATTCGAGGCTTTGAAGAGAAATCGCTAATCCATACAGGCCTCCAGCCATTTGGGTTTGAAGAGTTCTGAGGGATTTTATTCGACTAAACTTTTAACTTGTCCTTGAGGCAGACTGCCCTAGACACAAAGACAGGCGGGCCGTATGACGCACACTTCAAACGCACCGTTCTTTAGGTACAGAATCCTGGATCTTCTGCCCTACTTGACAGCCCGATATGGGATTAAAGTGGGGTTTGTCTGGAGGTGAGGCAAATTAGAGATCCGTCTCACCTCTTGAGTTTGGACGCATGCTTTTTTCTGTTCGGCGGTTACCCTGTCGCGCTCGCTCTCTTCACAGCAAAGACTCCCATTAGCACCCAATGTGCTAAACAGAGGCACATTAACACACCTGTCATAGACAAACACACATGCTTTTTGTCACTACAAAGGATCCTTGCTGGAGATGGCAGGATGAAAAGGAAAAAGGGGAGAGGAGGAGTGAAAGAGAGACGCTGGTGACAAAGCTGTATAATGAATGGGAGGAGAAACAGCCAGGCCTGACAGGAGATCAGCTGGATTCTGATTTAAATACCATTTTTATTCATATTACAGAGCTTTACTTGCCGCGGCACCCCTTCATATTCGTTAATTTGAAGGGTGACAGAGTCTAGACTCGTGTGGAAAGTGCAGCCGTGGCCAGATCAAATGTCAGATGGAGTCTAATGAGAGAAAACAGGCTAATAAATAAACATAACCCTGGGTGAATTTTCAGAGGCTCATCTATTATTTACTGCTTAAAAGTCATTACCCATACAGAAAGAACAGACTTGCTGGTTTAAACAATTATTCAGAGGTCGGCTTGAGTCAGTTTGTTGGTTTTTGGTTGGACTTGAGCAAAATATGCAGCAAAATAAAAGTAGACGCTACTAACTTCAGTTAGTTCCTTAGCTGTCTTTAAGACTGAAATCGAATACTTTCCTACCATATAGTATGTGAAAAACAGTACGCCAAAAGACTATTATTATCTCAACAGTGGGTAAAAAGTACCAAGATGTCCTACCACTTCCAGAAGTGTGCATTCAACTGACACTTTACTATCCCAGGAGGCCATGAGAGAGGATTTATAAATGGCAGGGTAGTGAAGCAACACAACTGATGCTGGTAGGTCACGTGACAGTAACAATATGGCGGATATAGTGCATCTGAATTTCATTCGTACTACCCATATTCACACAGAACATACTTTTTTATGTTGTGACTTCTGTGAGCTCTTTCTTGCATTGCTAAACTATTGAGACATAGACCTTTTTTGTTTGCAAAATTTTTACAAAATTTAATTTATCTGACCGCAACTAATAGCAGTGTAATGTTAAAATGATCACTCAAATTTTTTTACATTATATAACATACATAATACAGTCAAGTGGTTCACAGAAATCTATCCATCTATCTGTTTATCTATCTGTCTGTCTGTCTATCTATCTATCTATTAGAGGTGTGACGGTACACAAATATGTCGGTTCGGTACCTCAGTATTGAAGTCATGGTTCAGTACGTGTTCGGTACAGCAGAGTGGAGAAAACTAAACATAAAATTGCTTCTTGTTCCTTCTTTTTTTTATTAAACAGTGGTTTATTGAGCAAATTCTGCCTCTCTTTTTAAACAAAATTCAATTATAATTGACATTTTCTTAAAGATAAAAAAAAAAAAAAATCTATCAGCATTTCTTGCACATTACTATAATATTAAATGTTACAATTATCAGCAGATCCCAAACAATTAAATTCAGTTGCTATTTATTTTTAAATGTATTAAACACTCAAAAAAAGGCAGGATTTGCATTAACTTCTAAATCTAATATTTTTGATTATTTTTATTTATATTTAAATTATTTTTGAAATATAACCATTTAATATAGTGCATATATTTAGTGAAACGTTCCCCTCTAGAGTTAATTTCTCTAGTGAACTAACATGCTGTGAACACTAAATGACTTGCCTGAGTTAAATGTGTTGCTACATGAGATTGTAACGAGGTTCGTAAATGTGGGAAGAAGGAGGCGGGAACCGGCGAACATTCAACAAAACTTTAATGTAAAATAAACAAAGAACAAAACGAAAGTAATGCCGGCAGACCCTCGCGGACGTCTGCCGGCCACACAAACATAACAAAACATAAAATAAAGTCCAGGCCTGGTCCTCTCTCGTCCTTCATTGTAGTCGCTCCTCCTTTTATGCCTCCGGAGCTCCTCCGTGAGGGACTCGAGGCCGGCACGCCTCGCAGGTGACGCTCATTATCACTCACTTCAACGGCCTCGCACCGTTCCCTCACGGCTCTCGCCCGCCCTGCTCGTCACAGAGATATTATTCTCAAACTGATTTATTGATGTCTTTCCGCAGTTGAAAAACTAGTTGAGAGATTACAATGAGCATAACCATTAAACAAATCTGTGCATAACCATTTGTGGCGGTTAGCAAACAGTGTTGCATTGCCGAATGTGTCCCCTTCTGGATTGGAGTGTGGATTGCCTGTGACTTGACTGTATTCGTCGAATACATGTACTATTACACCCTACTATCATACATTTCACAAAACAAACATTTCAATGTACCACACCCTAAAACAGATCTTTCTTTAGTAGCTTGAAGTGTAGCTGAATATTTTTATTTTTTTTTTTTTTCAAAATAGTATCTTCAATATAATGTAAGTACATATGAGTATGAGTTATGAGAAAGTTATGAGAACTTTGCACCTTGGGAATCTACAGTTTCAAAGTAGCTTCTTCAACACTGATGAGAAGCTCAGTTTGCTTTTACATGAAAAAGGAAGTACTCTGAGAAAAAGTGCTTTTTGCAGAGCTGTGATTTGACCAGATTAAAGGTCACGGTTCCGCTCGTGTCTTCTGAGAAGTGTTGAAGTGGCCAGTGTTGTTATTAAGAGCTTTTAGCAGCTCTATGGGCACTGTCACACACACAGTCCGCAGGTCGCACAATCACACTCCCAGGGACGACATGCCAAACGCCAGCTCTGGAAATGACTTGAGGGGCCTTTGTCAGCTCCCAACAGCAGCAGGGAGAAAGCCAGAGGACATACGCCAGAGGACATAGCCCGGTCTGAGAGCTATTTGATGTTATGTGGGATAGATTTTTTTGCCACCAGGGTTTCTGGGAGGAAAGAAATCGATTGGGCACTTCAGAGGAACTTCACCTGCCTGCTAACCCGTGACGGACCCTGGACTCCCTACTGGTTGAAATCAGAGGTGTCAGAGCACACAACAGCTTGATTTAACTATGGGAATCTCAGCGGAGAACTTGTCGTGTGGTAAGGATACAAAGACCATAAGCCAGCACATTCTTATTGAGCAAAAAGCAACTTTGCTATGCTTGACTCTAAAAATGTCTGCCTTGAATTTGATTTAGTCTTTTATTAAGTTATTGTATTTTTTTTTTTCAAACCAGTGACTTTTAGATAGTTTTCTGCAAAAGCTTTCAACCTTTTATTTTTATATTCTATATATACAGTATATTAGGCATGTGACGGTATCAAATTTTCATGTTGCGATTAATTGCTGAAGCTTTTATCACGGTATACGGTATTATCACGATATTAAAACAAGTTGCAAAAAAAATGTTGTCATAGTTTAACAGGTTTAAGAACTCTTTTTGTAATAAAACGAAAAGAACTCTGACTGTTTAAATACAATAATACACTACAAAAAATATATAAAGTGAAATTTTCAAACAGATTAAAATGCAAAAGAATTAGGCTATAAGGAACAACAGATAACACTTGACTCTATTTAATGCATTAACTAAGATTGAGCAACAGCTACATTTGTTACAGAAAGTTTTATTTCTGGTTAATGTTAGTTTAGAAACACAACTGATCATTGTTAGTTTTATCTCAGGTCCATTAAATAAGTTCTTTTAATTTTAGTAATGTTATTAAACAGTAAATAAGAAATGAACATTAACTAAGAATAATTAATTCTTTATAAGTATTTTTCATTGTCAGTTTGGTAATAATGAATTAACAAATTAACTAATGAAGCCATATGTCTCAAAGTGTTACTAAACAATAACAAATAATCAGAACATTTCTAATGTTGTAGTCCAGATTAAAATATAAAAATGTTTAGGTTTGAAAATAAATATCCTTTTAAGTCTTTTTTAAGTATTCAGTTTTTGGTGCTGTGATGAACAACACTGAGATTACAAAAAAATGAATGGCTGTTTGAAGCATTTTAAAAACTTCACCAGCACAGTTACTTTGTTTGCACAGTTTCCGTGGTAACCGCTGCACTCTGCTGTTCCATCAGCGCCTTCTGCTGTCAGAGAGTGAACGCGCACTTTCATTCAGCGCGTCTCCTTCACTCGTTCAGTCATGTGCTTCTCGTGCACGTTGGGATTGTTTACGTCTGAGCGCGTGTCCTTTTGACGCAGAATACAGCGGTTTTGTACATTTTATACGAGTGATATGTAAAGTATTCTTAATTGCATTATAAAAAAATAATAATTGGTCATAAATTATTATTTACGGTATTTTGAAGTGCCCATGATTACAATATCGTGCATATTCATTATCGCGATTTATCACATTACCGAATATCGGCACAAGTCTAATATATATATATATTAGGGGTGTAACGGTACGCGTATTTGTACCGAACCGTTTCTTTACAGGGCTTTCGGTACCACTGGCGTAGGAACCGGGGGGGACGGGGGGGACGTGTCCCCCTCAATATTGGAAAATGCTGCATGTGTCCCACCCAAAAATTAGCCTATACACCGCAGGAACAAAAACTGTACATTTTGAACTTTTATTTTGAATACGCGACGAAGAAGATATTCGGTTTTGTCAGTCAAACCCAGAGTGATTTCATTCATGTTTGAATAATCACCATTCGCCAATCACCAGCTTCATATTCTTCACTTTTCACCTATAGTCGGACTCGGAGCATCTGATTGGTAGAGAGAAGTCAACATTACACTACGAACATTCAAATACGTTATTGGTGCGCACCAGCTTTGAACGACTCGACTTTCTATGAGGTAAATTAGTCTCAGTCAAGCGGTTTAAATTAACAAGCTTTTTAAAACTGAATTACGAGATTACTGGATACGAGGCATGACATTATAAACTTTTTAATAGAAAAGTAAAATGTTATTGATATAGATAATAATGATAGTTCTAGTTCCAAGTGCCTATATCCAAAGCCGTATGTGACTGTTGTGTTTTTGTATTTTTTTGGGGTTACAAATCAAATATTTGCCTTGTAAAGTGCCCCTTTCCTTTCTGCCCGCAATTGCAGGGGGGCTTGTACACTTTTATGTTTCCCAACTTCAATATTTGTGTAATAATAAATAGATAATTTAAACAGATAAACAGATGATTTTGTTTATTTATTTTGCTGTTATTTCAAATATGTCGTACCACGTGACGTCACCATACTGTATGTTACTATTATGGTGGCGAGATGGACGTTGATTCATAATGGCCAAAATGTCCCCCCCCCAATGTCAAAGTGGTTCCTACGCCCCTGTTCGGTACGGTGCACGTGTGTACCGAAGCATTACATTGCAACCAATATTCACCACCAATAACCGCAATAAGCTCTGCGTTTTGTTACTTTCGATAAGAAACAAAGTGTCATCCTTCAAATTCTGTCCACGAAATCATGAAGTTTAAACAGAAAATGCCATTTTGACGTGCTTTGATGTGGGCTGACAGATCACTGTACAGGCGCCTCAGTTCAACCGGCAGCGCGAGCGCGGAGCGCAGGTGAATGTGTTCATCTCTTCCTCCTTAATACTAGTTACAGAATAAACATGAAAGAACATCTGAAGGTATGTTGCAAGATTCAGTACAACTTACTGAAACGGTCATATCTCATGTAATCGCTCATTCAGTGTTTCAACGGTGGAAAGACATCAATGAAAGCGTCCGTATTCAACAATATGTCATGATGCATTTACCTCAGAAAAGCCATTCAGTGTTCACAGCTTGTTAGTTCGCTGGAGAAATGAACTCTTTCGCTTAATATATGCACTATATTAGCCAATATATTCATTATTTTACTTAATCTTTTAGTGATATCCTGATTAGGCTATTTAATGTATGTTTAAATAAATCTGATGTTAAAATAACAGCCACTGTGTAGAAATGATTATATTTCAACAACGAATTGGAGTAAAAACATTTAGAAGTTAATGCAAAAACTGCCTTAGGTGCAGCTTACAGGTTTGCATACAATTTGTTATTTGAGTGTTGATTATTTTATCTAAAAATAAAAAGCAATTGAATTTAGGCTAGTAGTTTGGGCTTCTTTCAAGTTAGGGCTCCCTACATAGTTTATAGCATTAGCAGAGATCATTTTTTTTATCCTTAAGAAACTTTTAGTTTTAATTTGATTTAATATATTTAAAGACAAAAACACAATTTGTTCAGTAAACCTCTGTTTAATAATAAAAAAAAGCAATTTTATGTTTAGTTTTCTCTCCACCTGCTGTACCGAAAACTGTACTGAACCGTGACTTCAAAACCGAGGTACGTACCGAACCGTGAGTTTTGTGTACCGTTACACCCCTAATATATATATATATATATATATCTATATATATATATATATATATATATATATATATATATATATATATAATGACTAAAATTCCAGAGCTGCATTAAAAGCAGGTTGTTGCCAGAAGCATATTAAGTAAAATTTAGTAAAATAAATAAATAAATTGACAGGTTGTAAATGGCTGTAAATGCTGAAAACCACCTGATTTACGCACTTAAAGCATGTTTACATGACACATTTCAAAAATAAAAAATTATGTCAATTTACTCACCCCCATGGCTGTGAAAACCTATGACTTTTTTTCTTTTGCAGAACACATCAGGCGAAACTTTGAAAAATAGTTTGTCTGAATGACACAAATGGAACTGATTTCCTGCAGACTATTCCACACCCCCCCACTCCCATGGGAGGCAGTGCCTCCTCAAAAAATTGGATGAGAAAATCCATATTACAAAACTAAAACAATGCAAATATTACAAAATGTGACATTAAAGGATGTATAAATCACTAATGTTTCTAAAGTAACTATGTCCAACAGCATCAAGTGCAGATAAAGTTACAGAGGGAGTCCGCATCTCTCTTGCCTCCCCTGAGCCCATTAAGTTTTAACAGACCCCCTAAAGTGAGCAGCGGCCAATTTGGTGGGAGGTAATTGAGAATGAATGGGGGAAAGTCACGTGAGAGGAGGCTATGCCTTCATCGCGCTATGAGTGGATATGATTGGTTATGATTGGCTTGTGCGATAAATCCCACCTCTTGCTTTCGTGGGAGTTCCGCGTTTGCGATTCAACAAATTGAACAAAATGGTGCAATGTAAACCCTTACGCTCAAAATAATTAATTGGTTTGAGTAGGACAGACTTAAATTAAACAAATTAGCTCAGTCAAATTAACTTTTATAAATATTTAGAGCTTTTGTTTTCTTTCAAGTTCACAGAAATATATTTTAAGTAAACTGAACTGTTTCATTGTTTTGGGTTTTATGAACTTATTTCTTTTAATTCATTTTCGATGAACTTAAGTTTAACTGAAACTGGTTGGGGTTTCTATTTTCCAGCATGCTTTGCCCATGACACTCAAAAGGGAGAGTAAATGCTTAAATTAAGTGTTGTAATATTTTTTTGTGTGTGTGTGCGCGCAAGATTAATGTTAAGTGGGAGATTTAGTAGTGATTAATGAAGTAGTGACACCACTTCATACCACTGAGAACAAGGTAAGTCATTTGAGTTTGGAGAGAATGAGGTAAAACAAATGAGGACATAATTTTCATTTTTGTGTGAACTATCCCTTTTTGAGTTACACATGTTCTGAATCATTTAGTATTAGTGTTTCTTCATAATCGTTCCTGTTTCTTTATCATCTTTCCTGTATCTCTCATTGAGCAATGGAAAGCCGTTGGTTTTAATTACGGAGCAGCAGAAAGGAAGCAGGATCAAAAGAGTGCAAACGAAAAAGAGAGAAAGGCTTGTCTCTATTGTTCAGATGAGTGTCATAAAGCAGCCTGGAATCGCTGTAGATATAAACTACAGAGAGGGAGGGAGAGGAATAAAAATCAAGGCAGGACGAGGAGGCAAGACTGAAAAAGATTATATGATGAATAGTTGTGCATGAATGGAACATCTTCTCTGTGCACTACACACACACACACACACAACACAACACAAATACACAGCAGGTGGCATAATCAATAGGGCCGATGGTGTGTTTAACTGCGCTGGAGTCTGTGTGCATTAGACTGCATGAGTTCACTTCAGTGCATCCAGAAATTAAGATGATTGATTTTTTGTTTCTCTGAATCATCCTGTCACTGTAGGTACAGATCAGCCAACTCGGCCTTCTATGACCGGTGGGACTGCCACCTCGAGATGGAGGGTTTGCGGATGAAAGGGGACAGAGGTGGGGAGTCTGGATGAAAGACAGACAAAAATGACTTGCAGGAGGATGAACAGCACTGCGTTACGCCCTCCACTGCCACAAACACACACACACTTGTGTGTTTTTGGCAGGAGAGCAAGGCTTGGAGGATGTCCAAGAAAGAAAGTGGAAGGAACCGAGGACAGAAAGAAGATATTAGTTTGATGGAAAGAAGAAAGATGGGGATAGGATGAGACAAATAAACAAGAGAATGAAGGGAAGGTGAAAGAAGAAGAGATCAGAATAAGGTGTTTGGAGACCAACGAAATGAACAAGACACTAACATACTTCTGCACAAGCATGTGTTTGTGTGCTTACAATACTCTAGAGATTAGGGCTGAAACAAACGTTTATTTTGATAATCGATTAATCTAACGATTATTGGAACAATTAATCGACTAATCGTCGATCATCGAACTATCTAGTTTATGGTCAATAAATGGCTTTCCTGAGGTAAATGTAACATTTTGTGACATGTTTGTTTGCAAGCTGTTTTATTGACGTCTTTGTGCGGTTTAAATTCTGATTAAGTGATTACATTAGAGATGGATTCATTTCAGTAAGTTGTACTGTATATCGTTCAACATACTTTTTGAAGTTCATTCATGTTTATTTCGTGCTGTACTAGCAGAAAAGGGGAAGAGATATTAGGTTATCATGCCGCGTGACCTGAGGCACTACAGCGATCTGTCACGCCACATTAAAGTCCCTGTAAAGTCATTTTAAGTATGTGTTCTGAGTTTGTCACACCGCAGGAAAATGTGTTATTAACCACCCAGCCAAATTTGAATGATTAAAAAAAAAAACAATCGCCAATTAAAAGAAATAAGTTATCAAAATCTCGAAAAAATGAGCAATACTCTCTGCTCTCAAACGCTGGGGGCGTGTCCACTGTCGTAGCTGAAACCACCCCCACTCGCGAGAGCTGCTGTCTCAACTGACTTGTCTAATGAGTCAAATACTAATGCATATAAACATATATATAAACTGATGCATATAGTCTGTTCAGCCCCATTCATCAAAAACAGCAGATTATCAGTGAATCCTAGCTGTTTGATGAAAGTTTGTAAAACTATCCACTGTAGAACGATCACTTTAGAGACTAGATTAATCCACCCCTTCTTCATATCATCGTTTTAGGAAATTTAAATAAGAGAACTGAGCTGTATTTTATATTATAACAACCATGTAATATGCATTTGCGTGACGAAAGCATTGTTGGCTAAATGTGCAAAGGGCTGTATAACTAACAGTAATGACACACGAGATTGAGGGATTTACAGGGACTTTAAAGGTGCCCTCGAATGAAAAATTGAATTTATCTTGGCATGGTTAAATAACAAGAGTTCAGTACATGGAAATGACATACAGTGAGTTTCAAACTCCATTGTTTCCTCCTTCTTATGTAAATCTCATTTGTTTAAAAGACTTCCGGAAAACACTCAGATCTCAACATAATACCGACTGTTATGTAACAGTCGGGGGCTCCGCCCCCAATATTTGCATAATGCCAGCCCCTGTTCGATATGTTTCATTAGCATGTTGCTATCGTTTCTTACTGTATTCACGGAGACAAGAGCCGTTGCTATTTTCATTTTTAGACATGTGCAGTCTGTATAATTCATAAACACAACTTCATTCTTTATAAATCTCTCCAACAGTGTGTAATGTTAGCTTTAGCCACAGAGCATAGCCTCAAACTCACACAGAATCAAACGTAACCATCTAAATAAATACTTTACTCACATAATTCGAAGCATGCATACAGCATGCATGACGAACATCTTGTAAAGATCCATTTGAGGGTTATATTAGCTGTGTGAACTTTGTTTATGCGATGAATATAGAGTCCAGAGCTCATGTGGCAGAGGTAGCGCATCTCTTAAAGGGGCCACGCTGAAAAAATCTGTGCATAGTTAATGATGCCCCAAAATAGGCAGTTAAAAAAATTAATTAAAAAAAATCTATGGGGTATTTTGAGCTGAAACTTCACAGACACATTCAGGAGACACCTAGGACTTATATTACATCTTGTAAAAAAACAATCTAGGGCACCTTTAAAGAGTGCCAAAACCACATGTATGTTTGAATCTCATAGTAAAATTGACAGAATTTAAAAGACGATATCAAAAGTAACCTGATCTGTCTTATCTGTCGGCGCGTATGTATCTTTACTGTTCTCACATAGCGTTAGAACAGTGAGATTTAATGAGAGTTGTTGGCCCTGCATGACAGCATTTTTTGTAGTTATGCTAAACATTATGTTTATGTTTTATGCTAAGTTAAACTCCAACATGTTATGGGTTTGACTTCGTTTGCACTATGCACTCCAAAGCACCATGTCTTCTTTTATTGAATTGGATCCGGGAGGGCTGGATTACAGTATTGCGCTACAGCGCCCAACTGGTCAAACCGTGTTATTGCAGGCCCTTCAAATAGGTCAGATGAGATCATAAGACTATTCGACAACAAAAATATTTGTCAACAATTTTTTATTGTCGACGTAGTCAATAATGTCGACTAATCATTTCAGAGATAGAGATAAAACTGTATAAAGACATCCATAAAATATAGACTTAAATATAGATAAATATGACAACTGTTTTCAGTATTTAAAATGGATTAATATGGATTTATACATGTATTCATCCCAAAATGTCAAGGTACGGATGTCACAGTTCGACACATACAGTCAGACGACGAATACAGTCAGTTACAGACTATTAACACTCCAATCCAGAAGGGGGCGCACACTGTAATGCAATGCTGTTTGCTAACCGCCACAACAGAAAAAATCTCAGAAGAAGAAGAACAGATGATCTATGCATACACGTTTACATGTTTAAATCGCAGAAAGACATCAATAAAACAGCTTGAGAATAATATCACATAGCATTACATTTACCTCGGGCAAGTCATTTAGTGTCCTGAGCAGGTTAGTTCACTAGAGAAATTAACTAACATTTCACTAAATATATGCACTATATTACCTTATATATTCATTATATTTACTTTACCTGTTATTAATGTCTTAATTATTTAATATGTATATGTTCAAATAAATTTGTCATGAAAACAAGTTATAACAGTACCGAATACAGAGTACTGTTGTACCGAACCGTGACTTCAATACCGAGGTACGTACTGAACCTCCATGTTAGTGTACCGTTATACCCCTTTTCATGTAATTAATTCCTGTGATGATAAAGAATTTTCAGCAGACATTACTCCAGTCTTCAGAATTATTTGTATTAGGGATGGTTTATAGTAAGATTGGCTTTACATGAAAATAATAGAAATCTATTGGTATATTCTCATTTAGATTCATATTAAACACTTGTGTGAATGATTTGTGCAAGGCAGCAGTAACATAGCCTGGTAATACCAGACTCTGCTACTTCACTTTGCTTCTTAGACAGAGTCTGGAATGGCATAATAGAGAAGTGTTTTCTCTCTCGCCAGGGGGCGCTTGTCTGAAGTTTAAAATCATTGGTTACCCGTAAGCCAATCAGATACGTTTAGTTATGACGTATGTTATGTGCCTGTACAGCCGCATCGAAGCACAGACATCATGCATCGAACTCAAATCTATGATTGAACTTCCACTGTAAACCTGTTGTAAACACATGATAAAACAAATGTTTATCAAACACTCTTCTTGTTCTGGCTTCAGTTTGAAAAAGAGTTGAATGTTCTCCATAACAGAGCGAATTGCATCCCGTGTCTCGTTTCCCATTTCCGCGGTCGTTTCGGTTTTCGATTTCTCTAACCTACAATGTAAAACTCGGCGCTTAGCATCTACGTCACGGCTCTCAGCCCGCCCTCTGTTCGTTGATTGGCCCGGCTGTTTCCAGACCGGTGGCAAACAGAAAGCTCTGACGCTGTATCAGACTGAGTACAGAAGCGAAATGAAATTGAGCGGAAGTAGGAAGTCTGACGTAGTCAGGCTAGCAGTAACATACCCAGTAAGATATTTGGTTAAGATGAAGAACAGAAAGAAAGGCCACAAAGTTGGCAAGCAAAGTGAGTTTGCTAAAGATCATTAATAGCCTATGGTGAGCTCTTGACCATACATTTACTCGTCCAGTTTGTTCATAGCAGCTTGCATCAATTGAAGAGGAAATGCATTAGTGGCCATGCCTGCCCTGATCTTCTCCATCTCACCACGACACCATGAGCGCTTTAACAGGCCCTGTCTCCTGGAGCTTTGGTAATGCATTTATGTGACATTTACATGAACATTGTTATTCTTTTCTCAGGCTTTTTGGGGTTATAATTCGCTCAGCAGTGAGGAAGAAAACATTGTGTTATTTCCTGTTTATTTCCTTCCTGATTGTCCTCCTACAGAAAATATAGGCAGTAATGGTTATCAGGAGCAGATATCGGTGTAGATACCCCAGACAAAGCCTTACACCACATGGCAAGATACCCAACAAGGTCATCATGATCTGTGGGACAGGCACAGACATTGCAGTATACAGGAGAAGTGCTTGTTGAACATGTCTGTGGGGCTCTGTTGTGCTGAGCTGCCTGTGCTTAATAAAGATTCATGTACGCAGATGATGCCCAGCCAAGCAGAACCACATCATTTACTCCAACAAACCTAGAACAAATACCTCATACCTCTTAGATTCATTTCTCTTTCTCTCTTCAACTGGAAGTCCAAATGAAATGTAGTCAATCCAGGATTAATTTCATTCTTATCTTATTGCTGCTGTAAGTGATTTCAGAACAACTAGAGACACCAAATGGAATGGAGAAAATAATGCATGTTTCAATTTGCACATTGGTGCTTCAGATAATTATATATATATATATGTGTGTGTGTGTGTGTGTGTGTGTGTGTGTTTGTGTGTGTGTTTTATATACATATATATATTCGTTCATTATCGAAGTCGATTCATCTGCGATAATGAACGTGATATTGCATGGCTTGTCAGTTATAATAAAGTTTATATATATATATATATATATATATATATATACACACACACACATACACACACGCATACATGTAAATATTTCTTAAATATATGCATGTGTGTATTTATATATAGTTAATAAATACACATTATGCGTTAAAAAACTTTTATTTTATATATATATATATATATATATATATATATATATATATATATATATATATATATATATATTCTTCTGTTTTTTCAATTATCTGCAATGGCAGTTACATTTTTCTGTTTGGCTGATAGGCTGATAAATTATGGAAGCAGGACTTTTATTTTGACAGCACTGAGAACCCAGTGTTTAATTTATTTTATTTTTTATCAAATTATTCTTTTTTTCTAATTGATTCATTTTCAAATTATTAATTTGTAATCATTTACTAAATATTATGTCAAATAAATATCAATTTATTTGCAGAAATTATGCATGTATTATTTAAATTAAATAGTGTGCTATCATATAGGCCTATACAAGCTTTATATTGGTCATCGACCACCCTGTTCTCTAAGATGTTGACATCTGCCATAAATAAAATCCATATTCAAAAAATCCAAAAATCCATCCACTAATAATAATAATAAAAGTTAAAATCGATATATATAGTTTTCTCTCTCAATACTCTTATTTCCCTCCACTGCTTACATAGTAACACCCATTCCCAAAGACTCCACCCACTCTCAATATCTGTCCCGCCCTCTCTATATCCCAACCTCACTCTGAGCTCCGCCTTTGTGCAGGCTTCACGCGGATCCTAATCTCTCATTGTCTGATGGAATGGAGACAGTCCGTGTGTGTGTGTGTGTGTGTGTGTGTGTGTGTGTGTGTGTGTGTGTGTGTGTGTGTGTGTGTGTGTGTGTGTGTGTGTGTGTGTGGTGTTTGAACTGGTAAGCAATGCCAGAGACTGACTCTGCATACCAACAAAAAACAACAGAGAGAAAGAAACAAAGGCGGCATGGACTAAATAAACCGGGAAAAAAAAACACATCTAAAAACAAAAAGGCAAATACAGTATTGTGACTGTTAGAGAATACATATGCATTTACATATTTGTACATGAACAAGACTTGCTGAAAGAGAGAAGGAGCTGGTGGAAGGGATTTGTGCAGGATCTTTCGGTCTCAATGGCTTTATCTACGTGATTATAATCCCATAATAAGCTCATTTAACATGTAACATTCTCTCTGATTTCTCTTCCTTTACAGATCTATTCCCACATGTTTCTGCTGCAACCTCCCCCTCCTCCCATTTGTCTGTCACACATTTGCATTTCTCCATCAGTCTATAGAGTCTATAGGAGGCAAAGGAATGCAGTTTTTGCTCTAGTTTCATGGCTTGATATAACAATACAAATACATATGCTTTTTGCAGCTCATTAGCTTTAGCAAATAAAAACCATTTGGGCTATAAAAGGGTCTTAGAATGGCTATACTATTTTTTTAAAAAGATCTAGATTATACATTTTAGGTTATCAGCTCGGGGTTCTTTTAGTCTTCTAGTACTCATAACTGAAACTTTAGCAGATTTACACATTTAAAATTGGCTTTCTCTTCTAGGCAAACCAACCTAAAATACTGATGACTCATCCTGCACTACACTGTTTTGTGTCCAATCAGATGTGCTCTAGATTGAAAATGACCCTCCTTTTAAAGGGACAGTTCACCCAAAAATGAAAATTGCCATCACTTTCTCAGCCTCATATCGTCCCAAACCTTAAAGGGATAGTTCACCCAAAAATGAAATTTTTTTTAAATTAGTTTATCTGCTTACCCCCAGTGCATCCAAGATCTAGGTGACATTTTTTCTTCAGTCGATCACAAATTATGATTTTTAACTGCAACCACTGCCGTATGTCAGTCAAATAATGGCGATTGATGGGAACTTCATCTATAAGAGTGAGTAAACCTTGCTTATACAAATCCAAATTAAACCCTGCGGCTTGTGACGACACATTGATGTCCTAAGACACGAAACGATCGTTTTGTGAGAGAAACCGAACAGTATTTATATCATTTTTTACCTCTAATACACCACTATGTCCAACTCCGTTCAGCATCGGTTAGTGATGTCTGATCGCGCTCTGACAACGGCAGTGATGTCTGACACTCATTGAAGGACATGCGCGAGACATCACTGCCGTTGACAGAGCGCGATCAGACATCACTAAAGGAGTCCTGAACGGAGTTGGACATAGTGGCGTATTAGAGGTAAAAAATGATATAAATACTGTTCGGTTTCTCGCACAAACCGATCGTTTCGTGTCTTAGGACATTAATGTGTCGTCACGAGCCGCAGGGTTTAATTTGGATTTGTCTAAGCAAGGTTTATTCACTCTTATAGATGAAGTTCCCATCAACCGCCATTATTTGAATGACAGAGGGCAGCGGTTGCAGTTAAAAATCATCATTTGTGATCGACTGAAGAAAAAATGTCACCTACATCTTGGATGCTCTGGGGGTAAGCAGACAAACATCAAATTTTCATTTTTGGGTGAACTATCCCTTTAATGACTTTTTCTTCTGTTGAACATAAAATATTTTGAGAAATATTCTCCATCCAAAACTGCTAAACATTTCTCAAATTACCATGTTTGTGGTCTGCAGAAGAAGAAAGAAAGCAAGGAGTAAAATCACATTTAAGGCAAGGCAAGGCAAGGCAATTTTATTTGTATAGCACATTTCATACACAATGGTAATTCAAAGTGCTTTACATAAAGAAGAATAATAAAAATAGAACATAACAAAAAGAAATAACAGTAAAAACTAAATTTTGCTATCTGGATGGATGAGCTAGGAAGTCTTAGGGAGTTTTGTTGTTGTTGTTGTTGTTGTTGTCCGTCAGAGTAGATCTAAAAACGGATCTATCCATTAGAGCAGATCTGAATGGATCTTCCTCACACGACAGGACTGCTACCTGTTAAGGCACTTCAAACTGATAACCATTGTTTCAATCTCCCCTTTTGCCGGGGAGATTGAAAGCACCCGTTCATAGACAGTTTTGTAAGAATTTTGTAAGAATTCAGTTGTTAAAGTTTAATTAGACACTTTTTTTGCCGTTTTAAAAATCACAGTAACCATCAACATTTACAAAAGAAAAAAAAGCATTTAGGAAAATATAAAGCAAGTTTCATGTATACATCGTAAGCTGTTTTGGACAAAAGCATCAGTATAAATAAATGAATGAATGGATATAGGATAGTGAATCCGCACTGTGCTTGGATTACGTTTCACACACATACAGTAAGATGCAGTGGGAGTGTTTGGGTAAATGTGGATGGGTTGTATAATTAATATTGTTTGTCTTCTAGTGTGATATGTGAAGCAATGGAAGGGCTTTACTAGACACTCAACCCTCATTATCACTGAAGAGCATTTAGAGGGAAAAATAGCTCCACTTAGACTAACTATATAAGCACAAAGATGCCAAAGCACAGAATGGTTATTTGGACATTCGGGGCTTTTAATTTACACCACTGAGCAATCTTCAATTGTAATTTAGACTTTTTTAGAGAGCTACACACACACAAACACACGCTCACTGCAACCTTCTGAGGTGCACAACAGATTGGGCAAGAATGGAATTCACACATGAATAGAACGAGACGATCCAGGTGATGTTTTCAATCACGGAAACAGGAAACGACCAGCGTGTTCTCATCACAATGACAATATAACAATGAAACGGGTGTCGCTATAACAATGACAACCGATTGGAACATGACTGGAATCCTTGTCTCTGACACAGACGTGGACAATTCTGTAATATTTGTCCCCTCGAGGAGAGATTTATCTTGGAAAAAAACACAAGTGCTAGCAGATGTTCAAATACATTTAATTGTCCAGATGTTTGTTTGATTATGACCATTAGAATCAGCTTTACAGTATTAATTGGTTTCTTTCCTTTCCCTGAGAACTGTGGAGTAGTTGATGAAATCAGATGGTAATATATCAGTACTTTGATGCATTTTTTGGTTTGTTTTGGTTGTCTCTTTGTATATTTTTGATGTTAAGCTTTTGAAGTTTGGGCCGCTGTAAACACGCTGAACCTGATTTTACCAAGTGCAACATGTTCCTTGATCAACATCTTTATTGATCCTGGAACAACATTCAAATCAACCAATCAGATTTGAGGGACAAGTTTATAGTTTATGTCAAGTTTAGGCTTACAACCAGGGTTAGGTGCTACATCAGTGTTATTCACATATCATTTCCCTCTGATTTTAGGGATAACTTATGAGTAGGGTTAGGTTTAGGGGTAGGAATAGAACTACATTTTCAGACAGGAATGGTGTCCAGGATCAACAAAAATATGTTGACCCAGGAACAAAATCACTGATCCTGTAAACACACTCATGACAATTAGAACAAGGCGGCAAAATCATGAGGTTTTGTAAAAATTGGATTACACAAAAACATATGAATTGTAAAATCCTGATTAGGTCTAGAGTTTGAGAAGGGAATGGTTAGGTTTAGCTAATCCAACTCCAACCATTTCCCTATCGTGAACAGTACATATTATAAGGGCCGTAATTTCCACTGGGGACGGGGGGAACATGATTTCAAAATCCTGTTTGTGTCCTCCTCACTTTCAAATTTGTTATGATTTTTTAACCGCAAACCGTCATCGACATGGAGGAGCAGGACACACAGAGCCTGCCTGTGTCGTGGCGCGCGTCCGGGAACGTCGCGTACACACACTAAAAATAGCTCAATGAAAGTTCTAATGAGCAGGTAACCTTATCACGGTTGCGGCACAGTCAGCAATGAAATGCCAGAAACAGCAACATGTGACTAATGTCATCATGGATAACAAGAAAGAAAGATGTGAGTTGGTTGATTCAGTAAATTAGCTCATATTTTCTGTCTACCATTGTTGATGTTAGCCTAACGTTGACTGATCTAACGTTAACATACACTCTTGCTAGGTAACTTCAGATTGTTAGCTAAATATTTAATGTAGAAAATTCTGTGTACCATGAAAACGAGTCTACTTTAAACCGCAGCATTTTCTGTCAGCAATGTATGCCAGGTTTTTCCTGCATAGAGAACTACGAGGCGGCCGCCTCCATCAAATTTCGTGCCGCCTCCTGCTGTTGACAAAACTCAAGACAGGCAGTCACATGCTCAGATACTAATTTTCCACAGACACTGTTCTCTTGCGGGTTCCCGGCCGGAGTCCATTCTCGAACCGTCGAAACTGTGCATAATCAGCGGGTCGGGCGGGCCAAGTAATAAAAAAATAACATTCCAATTAATTGCGGGTGGATGAGGGATAAATCATTAATGTGTTGACATAATAAAGACACGGAACTCTCATTTCACGGTAGGACGCAACGAACACGCGTGAGTGTGTCACTTTTACTTTCGTTTTCAACTAAACTTTTCTGTTCAAAAATTTCTCTTCAGGGAAAACCAATCAAGGAAAACATGTGCCTACAGCAACTTCTAGTAGTCATTATATAAAACACGAAGGAAAACCCCCACATGAGGTATTGATTTATAGCTTAACAGCTTTAAAGGTACAATTTGTGATTTTTTTTTTCTCCGCTAGAGGTTGCTAGAAGCCTATTCAAAACAAAGGCGTAGTTTGATGACGCCAAGTTTTAGAGCGGAAACTTGGGACATGTGGTCTCCATCTCAACGGACGGTGCAAAAGAATAGGGATTGGAGTCTGGAAGAACTCATGTTCGTGGATGCGATTATTAACGTTACTGTAGTATGAAGCAGAGCAGGACCGAGTGTTGCGGGAGCTGAATGAGGAGCTGGAGCGATTGATCAACACACGCCTCACGAGCAGCGGGACTTTTATTATGAAACAGTCGCCGGCGCCGCTTCCGCTTTTCCGGTCATGAGTTTACGGGAGCTGTCCTTGTCGACAGAACCAGCGGCAGATGGTAAACAGTAATTATGTTCCATAAATAAGTAACACAATCCACCATAAAACGTGCAAGAAGTAAATAAGGAACTGCTTGAAGCGAGCTAGTGGTTTGCTGGACGCTAGACACTACTTCCGCATTTGTCCACGGCACTGTTGTCATGTGGTTTCTACGTCAGTAAAGGCGGTAACAAAGGTAACTGCGTCATTGACAGGCGACTGCACTGCCCCGTGTCACTGTTTAGAATGGGAATTTTCTCATGATTTACAAGTAGTTGAAAACATTAGAGATATTGTTTGTAATCAGCTGGACAAAATAAATAACAATAGCCTAGTGGTTTTTTGATATTTTACTGCAAAAATGTTACATATTGTACCTTTAACTAACAATATACGCAAGCTTAACTAACAGACATTATTCTGATAAGAGTGTTTTCCAACAATGATGTAATGAAACGGTAACAATTTAAGGTTGAAGGGAGTAAAGCCTGTTTTTAGGCTATTGAGGAAATGTAATTTAGGCAAAGAACTTTTATTGTAAATAAATGTTAATTTATAAGCAGCCTACTTCAGTGTGATATGTTACCATGTCATCATGCATAACTCTGAGAATTTGAATAATTGTAATGTGATGATCAAGTGCAGATATCTAAATAAGAGAATATCATCAGGCGGTTGGTGGGTGGAGGATTTATATTTAGGTACAAGTCAATGCACAGACCTTTTTTTTGTTCAGTTTGCACACTGAACATGGGTTGGAGCTCTTTATTTTTGAACTCTCAAAGTTCACCAGATTAATGAATTTGTCTTTAAAATGTACAAATTTTTCACTAGTACAAACACATATGCAGCAAAACAAATCAATCAAAAAACATTTGGATTGTGGTGGCTGGCCAGATTTAGCCTGCAAGCTGGACTTTGAGTATCCCTTATCCTCTCTCTTTCTCTTTTTCTGTCTGTTAACTAATGTGAGTGTGTGCAGCCCAGCTTAATGGAGTAAAAGACTACAGGGACTGAATGATAGGGGCCAAACGGCAGGTTTAAAACAAAGGATCCAGTTAATCCTTATCCAAACACACAAATACTCACACACACTTTTCAGCTCAACCCCGCCATTCCCCTGATCTTGGCTGTTGAAACTGGTGTGCAAATTCAAATGAACTGAACTGGTGAAAAAGGACTAATTACATGCTTTAGTCATGATTGAATTGAAATGAAACTGAAATTATGATTAAAATGAATATATTTATTTTAATATGTATATATCCATAATAATTTATTAAATAATATTATTTATATACCTGCCAATATTTGATATTTAAATGTTATACTTTTTAATCTCAATATTGTACATTTTATTGTTGTGATGTCTATATTGTCTTGTATCTTCACAAAATATTTTAAAGGGATAGTTCACCCAAAAATGAAGATCAATATGAAGTGGTTTAGTCCAAATTTTGTGAAAATTTGTTTAATTTAGGCTTTTACTCACATATAAACATTGATCAGTGAACATAAAGCTCAACCAAACGTGCTTGATGCATGAGAAAAAAACTCTTCCGGAAGCTAAATTGGCTGTGTAATACACGCAAATAAATCTCACTGGTTCATGCAGAAGCTCAAACGTGCTGCGAATGATCCTCACTGGTTCTCACACGCCTCAAGCAAACATTCTTGAGCTTCCATTTATGTGAATAAAAGCCTAAATTCAATCTGTTCATCATACAAAGTGATTGAGTCGCTTCAGAAAATTTTGAATAATCTGCTCAATTAATATGGATTAGTTTTACGATCTCTTAATGTATTTTTCGAAGCGTCAAAGTGGTAGTCTTGTAGCCGTCTATGGAGGGACAGAAAGCTCTCAGATTTCATCAAAAAGATCTTCATTTGTGTTCCGAAGATGAATGAAAGTCTTAAAGGTTTGGAACAACATGAGGGTGAGAAATTAATGACAGAATATTCAATTTGTACATTTTAAAGATAAATTCATTAATCTGGTGAACTTTGAGAGTTCAAAAATAAAGAGCTCCAACCCATGTTCAGTGTGCAAACTGAACAAAGAAAAGGTCTGTGCATTGACTTGTACCTAAAAATAAATCCTCCACCCACCAACCGCCTGATGATATTCTCTTATTTAGATATCTGCACTTGATCATCACATTACAATTATTCAAATTCTCAGAGTTATGCATGATGACATGGTAACATATCACACTGAAGTAGGCTGCTTATAAATTAACATTTATTTACAATAAAAGTTCTTCGCCTAAATTACATTTCCTCAATAGCCTAAAAACAGGCTTTACTCCCTTCAACCTTCCTCAAGCTAGCCAACTGAAGGTTGATTAACCAAAATGTAGGCATTAAAATATTCGTGTAATGATCTAAACTGTGTGGGATTTATATTTTTCTATTTTCTATTGTATTTTCATCCAACACACCTATGACTGATTCAAAGTAGACAAAAACAAAGCAGGAATATTAATACAACTGGTTGTTGCTTGTTCATATGTACCGTTTCATTAGCATTTTACTCACCTCAGTCACATATACAAGCATGAACATGTACACATACATAGTACAATATGAAAGCAGACAATAGTCGTGTGAGATGTGGCATCGCAGTGTCCCAGATACTAACTAACACAATGAACATAGTTCATCTCTAAACCCTCCTCCTTTTCATTATATTTCTCTCCCTCCCTTCTTCCCTCCCTCCAGGTTCTGGGCTAGAGCTCACATGAGATGTGACACACTTTGAAGATAAATATAGAAAAGAGGTGCAATCTTTACACAGACATGCACACAAGTCCAAGACACCACAACACACACCGTGTCACTCCAGATTCATAATACACACATGTACGTCCCAGCACTGGGGATTGTCACCGCTCTCCTATTGAAACGGAACGAGATCATCATTGAGTCTCCATGACAAAGACAATGGCAGCTAAGCTGCCTGACAATAGCACTGGATTGGACCTGTTGTCTGCCTGAGCCCCCATTGGGCCACCTAAGAATGGAATTCATCCAGCATTACACTGCAGAACAAAGAGCAATCAACACAAAGCAAGATGGCAGTTCTGCGGTAGAAAATCCCACCTTCCCTTCTCAGGAACCCTGAGACTGCAGGCAGTTAGAGAGTTTTTAATATAAGAACTTGAAAATCAGCACATTTTCTCACATTTTAAATTGCAAATAAGTATTTTTAAGAACTTATTTTAAATAAGAGTCGTAGTATGTGAAAGATCATGTAAAGGACTTCAGAATGCAGCCTTTGAAAGCATACAATAAAAATGAAGAGGCTTTTATTCCTGGAATTAAGAATGCACTGGTAATTAGATCACAACCGAATAGCTCTTATATAGGGTAAAATATACATCTGTTATATATATATATATATATATATATATATATAAAGTGCTTTATACAACAGTTCTGTCTGGTTCTCGAATCTGATTGGTTGATAGCCATGCGATATTTCAGTGATAACAGCACTCCTACTGCCTTTTCACCGTTTGTATCACTCCGCTTGAAGTGACTGTCATGGCGGCCGATCAAATCAACCGTAATTTTTACAAATACTACTTCTTGTACCACGAACTGCAGTTTTGGTCTTATTAATCTATTATTTGTTACAGAGCAAGTCAAATTGTGCTATATTAAATTTGATAATAATAAACGTTACGTTACATCCTTATATAGCACATTGGCTTCAACTAGACGGGACATATCAGACTCTTCTCCGCTCTTTAAATACGTAAAATATTAAACTTTATAAACATATGTTTTTTTGAGTAAAGAAAACGCTTTACAATTTTTTTTTTTCAAACATCAGATCTTTATTTACCTTTGCATTGCACAGAGGAGATGTCCAAACTGTGTGCGCACTTCATTCAGGAGGTGAGGCAGATTAATGAGGCTTGATTGACAGTTTGAGCATCCAATGGAGTTAGTAGGTTTTGTCACAAGCTCTTTAAAATCCTTTTCATTCGTTAAATATTTGTAAAACCCACATACCAGCGTAAATGGTGACCTATTTTTTTTAATAACTAGTGCTTTATGTTTGACTGAACTGTACAATTGTGCTTATTTTTTGTTCAATAAATATTATTTTATATAAATATGTCCATTAAGTAATATGGATTGAGTGAACATTACATTAATACGCCATTAGATGGCGGCAACACTTTACAGGAGAATGAGTCAGTGAGTCACAAGAGACTTTTAAATTGAAAGGAACTTTTGCAAAAGGAAGTTGTTTTAGCGCTGTGGTGTTATCATAGACAGTAGGTTATGGATGGAAAATTCCCAAAGCTGAAAAAAAGGACAAATACAAAGATCGCTTACCTCAGCGGACATTCAAACGGACTTGTATAAAGGATGTAATATTATGGACATCGACTTGAAGAATGAATGTAATGCAATATACCAGACACAGGTAATAGCCTACTCTCTCTCTCTCTCTCTCTCTCTCTAATACTGTACAAAATTCAATGTGTTTCAATGAAGCGACTCAACGTTCCTTTGTTACTAGTTCTAAAGTGACGTTTTAGAGTTAGTAATGGAGGCTTGGTTCAACTGATAACTTGAGTTTTGAAACGTTCCTTCGTTACTAGTTCTGAAGTGACGTTTTAGAGTTAGTAACGGAGGCTTGGTCCAACTGTCAAATTGAGATTTGAATCTGTGGCGGAAGGAAGTAGTGCTGCACAAAAGAGGGTTTTAAAGACACTCCGTTGTTGTTCTTATTTATTTACACACTTGTGCCGTCGAACTGTTGTATAAACGCAATATCACACTCGTAGCCGTGCGATATGGCTGTATATCAGCACGCTGTGATTACCTACGATTACCTTTGATTTGTCCGTAGGCACGAGGCTGCAGGCCGAGTGCCGTAGGTAATCACAGCATGCTGATATACAGCCGTATCGCACGGCTACTCGTGTGATATTGCTCATTTAAAAGGCTGTTTTTACACTATTAGTATCCTTTCAGTCCCAATATACTCAATGTACTCAAGGCAAAATTCTTTGTTCTTTGCTAAAGGGTAAAAAGAAGCTTAAAATACGTGACCAGTGATACTGTTAGCGAACATCCTGACGCCACCCACACTGCTGAGAGTGATGTTTAGATGAATATATAAATATGTGCTGTGTGCTTTCCTTTCAATAACAAAATAACAGAAAATTCACTTTGGTAAGCTGTTTTAACTACCTAAACGACTTAGTTTTGGCCTGATTTTGTTTGCAATGATGCCACACCAGTTTGTTCTTCGATTTTGCTTGAAGTTTATCGAGGCCTTTACCATGCAGGAACCAAAAATATGGATAGCCCAGTTACCCGGTGGTCAGAGTAAGAGAGAGTTTAAGGTCAGTTATACAGTGCTAAAGCTTCCGTATTTTGATCATGATTCATGTGCATGCTTTTTTATGCATTGAAAACTTTTATGCTTTCTGTGACATTTTTCTGTGTCTACCTACATCTAGCAACATCTAATTCTCCAACACAGATTGAGGTTTTTGTCGAAATTGCAAGAATGACTTGCAATAATATATTATATATATATATATATATATACAGCTATGGAAAAAAATAAGAGACCACTCCAAGTTCAGAAATCAATGTTAAGTGGTCTCTTAATTTTTTCAATAGCTGTATATATATATATATATATATATATATACATACATACATACACACATATACAGTGGGCAGCCAATTTTTGCTGCGGCACCCGGGGAGCAGTTGGGGGTTACAAGTCTGATTCTCTAACCATTAGGCCACGACTGCCCCCATTAACCATTGGAATGCAAAGTGTAAATGTAATCCAGCTGGATATAAAACATGTTGATGCCAGGTATAAAGTTGACCTTTGTGTGATAGTATATACATCATACTGTTACAAAAAAAGCTCAAGATATTGTGTTGCCCTTGGTTTTAGCAAACCTGTTTGGCTACAGTGTGAGAGTGAGTATTAAATGTTCTGTAGTTTGATTTATGCGACATGTCCTTGAAGTTGATCTTCTATCCGTTCACATTAGGAATATTTTGTAAATAGAAGACCAAACATATCAGCAAAATTCCATTTACAACATGAAGGTTTGGTCTCATCAGTGTGAAGGTCACGTTTGCTAGTTTATTTTCAAACCCCAGCACAGACATTCTGTATGCGCACAGAGAGCTGAGCAGGTTTACGAGCTCTCTGTTCCAGCGCTGTCCTTGAACTGGTTTTCCGTGCATGCTGACCCATCACTCTAGGACATAAGTTGTTATGGAGTTAAGCCAGTGTGTGTGTGTGTGTGTGTGCGTGTGTGTTTTGGTCTCAGATGTTTTGAAGCTATTGTTTTGGCTCAGGATCCTAGCCAAACCCACTGCCACAGAGTGAGTATCTTTGAATGACAAAAAGCAAAATCTAAAGCAGAGAAGAATAGCACAAATTTGCAAGAGCATATTTGAATGTCCATACTGCATTCTACCAAACATTTCTTCTGGACAAATTTGGCTACTGTTCCAGTCACATGACTTTGCAATTTCAAAAGGACAGTCTATTAAGCTGTGATTCCTACATTTTAAGGGTATTCATTAAAAAAAAAAAAAAAAAAAAATGGTTACGCTTGTTTTAAGATGCCCTTGATACAGTGTAATTATACATTTAAGAACTGTATAATACTTGTACTTATATAATTAAGGTCAGGCTTAGGGTTTGCTTTGGTTTAAGATTAGTTGTTTGTAACTATGCATGATTTACTGGTATTACTAAAGTAACATATGTAAGATGGGCACTGTTACATATGTTACATTGGTATCATATGTAACATGTTACCAAATATTTTTTTTTTAATAATAAATAAATACACTTTGTAGTCTATGTCAAAAATCGATTAATTTAAAAACCATTTAAATGTGATTAAATTAAGATACTTAAAATATGTCATTATTAAAAAAAAAAAAAAAATGCAAATCATAGAATAATTTGAATAATTTAACCTTTTTTATGACAAGACATTGTTAGTTCAGGTAACAATTTCATGTGGTGCAACTCCCGCCAGAAATTACATTTATAAATGAAGTTATAATTTAGTCATAATATTTGTCATAAAATGTGTATATGTATGAAAAAAATAGTAATCAAGATGTGTACACACACATATACATGGTGTAAGAAAAATATGTTATAACTTGATGGTTATACCACAAGACATTTTTAGAGTCATTAAATTGAATCTTTTCTTGAAAATTGAATGAAAGTTTTTTTTTTTTTTTTAAAAACATTTGAAACTAGCATGAATAAAAAGAGTACATTTAAGAACTTGGCATGTGTGTTTTAAACGACATTTTTCTTTTTTTTCCCCTTTTTAAACACTTAATTGACCCTAACAGAGCATTATGAATTACTAATTTTATACTGAATTATTTATACAGGCATCATGGGATTTTTTTTTTTCTTTTCCATCCTCTGCTACTGTATATAAGCTATTTAAAATACAATATGACAGCAACATAACTGGCTCAAGTCACTGCAGCTGTTCCCTCAAGAAATCTATTGCTAATATTAATAGCCTACTGCCCCTTTAGCACCAATTCGCATCAATTACCTCCGAATCAGGTAGACAGCAGGATAGCTATGAGTTTTAATCCACCGCAGAGCGCCTCCTGTGATCCAAAGACAGTTTTTAGTCAGAGACGCCCCCAATTACACAGCACCTCAGAGCTAACAGACAGTCAGCACACTTATCAAACATGGCATCTCTGCGTGCTAAGCATATTTCACTGATCCAGATTGACTCATTCTAATTCATAAAACTCCCAGTCTGTTTGCCATAATTTGACATGACAGGGACAGGCAGAAGTTTTAGGCAGAAGCAGTATGGGTGGTTTTGGTAGTGTAATGTTTTGGGAAGGCCTATTATAAAGTGTTAAAATGTAATATAATGCAACTGTATTAACTGTTAAAGGTGCCCTCGAATTAGCCCTCGAATTAGAGTTCAGTACATGGAAATGACATACAGTGAGTCTCAAACACCATTGTTTCCTCCTTCTTATATAAATCTCATTTGTTTAAAAGACCTCTGAAAGAACAGGCGAATCTCAACATAACACTGACTGTTACGTAACAGTTGGGGTGTACGCCCCCAATATTTGCATATGCCAGCCCATGTTCCCAACATTATGAAAGGCATTAGACAAGGGCGGCCAGTATTAACGTCTGGAGCAGCACAGCTGAATCATCAGACTAGGTAAGCAAGCAAGAATAATAGCGAAAAATGGCAGATGGAGTGATAATAATTGACATGATCCATGATATCATGATATGTTTAGTGATATTTGTAAATTGTCTTTCTAAATGTTTCGTTAGCATGTTGCTAATGTACTGTTAAATGTGGTTAAAGTTACCATCGTTTCTTACTGTGTTCACGGAGACAAGAGAGCCTTTGCTATTTTCATTTTTAATGATTTGGGGCCTGGAGAAGTTTTGACATGCCCTGACATTTGTGCTTTTTTCAGTTGTTCATAAACATATTAATGGAAAAAATGTCATTACACTGTATTCAGCACAAACTAGGCTACAATAATATGTGAGGAACATGTATGTACATGTTTGTGTTTTTGAAGGAATAATGTTTATGCGTGGTTATTGAAAAAACAAAAAACTTAAGTCACTGAAATAAGGCCAAAAAAAAAGTATAGTAAATCTGTGTTTACAATACTTTAGGGTATTGGGGGTTGTAAACTAGAGTTTTTGCTTCAAACTTATGTAAAAATTATGCTGCCTACTCCTTCATATAAAACAATATATTGATTTAGTTTTTGTAAGACACTTTTTGCCAAGAAACACAGTATGCGAGGAGGCGTGAATCACCACTGAAAATGGGCCATTCTCACCTGAGAAGACAAAAGAATTGGATAGTAATGAGTTGAAATGACTTGCATATTAATGAGGCATTTCAGTCAGGTAGGCTGTGAAAAAAAACCTTCTGTTATGTCTCAAGCTCATCATGATATATGAAACATACAGAAACATATTATTACAATATAAAGTAATGGTTTTATATTATACTTTAAAATATAATGTATTTCTGTGATGCAAAGAGTCTGAATATAGGCTTTTAGTTTAAAAGCATGCACATTTGGAGAAATATTGGATTCTCATATGCTTATGCCAATTTTCTATACAGAGGAGTTATTTTTATTTAATATTCACTGTCATTACTATGAGTGCTGGTGTTTTCAATTCATCCTTGAAGTCGGAGGGCGCTCTCTGTGCATTTTTAGTCCACAAATTCATCTAAAAGAAGAAGAGGCTATTCCATGAATGGAGTTTCCAGTTCATACTGCAGCCGGAGGGCGCTACAGAAACAAAAACTCATCTAAAATTCATCTATAGAAGAAAAGAAAACAGGAACTAACTGCATGTCTTCTGGGACAACTCTTAATTGTATGTGCAACATTGATGGAGTATTTTGAGTCTCTTTCACACTGATAAGAAAAAAACCACGGTGGTATCGCCGGCGATACAGTCAGACCTCAGAGTGTTCATTTTGTTCGTTTTGTTCTATTTACTTTGTATTGGTTTCACTTTTTGTTAAATAAACTGCAATTGGGTTCATCAAGCTTGCCTTCAATTAATTAAATATTTCAATGCACTGATATTACAACATTTTTTTTTTTTACAACATGGAAATAGAAACCATAGAAATGCCATATTTTTTGGACATCTACCAAGGTAAAACAATAGCATTCTCTGAAGTATCATATAAACACCATGGTACATGAATACGGATATCATACAGTACCATGGTATATATCTCAGCCCCTCTCTAATACCATTACTGTAACATAATATTTCAAGGTACATGTGAATAAGGTACAAAAGTTTCAAAAGAGGATTTTGCTTTCGTGAAGTCAACAGCAGCACTTTAAGGTTCAGCTTGGTTGCACACATCAGTAACGTCCTGCAGCATGTAATTGGACCGCGACAGCTTCCTGTATTTTGAGACAAAGCTAAAACCACAAATGGCAAACCACGGTTTCCATAAAACAGCATATTAAGTGCAGGACCGTGTTGTGTTTGTCAAGGCCTCAGCATGCTTAAGAGTGTGCTTGAACAGAGACTCAGCAGGACTGCTGTGTCTTCCTCTCAGGGAGTGAACTCAAATGAAACAGCACAACTTTCAGCTCAGCAGGTTTAAAAAAGTCTAACTGAATAATGAGTAACTGTCGTTCTGGAGGTGTCTTTGACATTTCAGTAATAAAGCTTTACAGCAGGAGAGACGCAGTAGAGAGGCTCTTTGTGCTACACTAACAAGGCGTGAATATTGCAGTGGAATTGCGAGTCTGGGTATTCATGTTTTGTACTAGTTCATACCCCTTATTTTACATCTGGGTTAAAATAGAAACTGATATAAAATTGGATTCAATTGTCTGATAAAATATTATAAAACAGTGGCATTACTGCCATCTTGGGATGGGCAAGCAAGTATAAAAGTAAAGTAAAATAAAATAAAATAAAATAAAATAAACCCTTCATAAATATTTATTATTAGCCATGACACTGTATTTCTCATAATTAGAACCAAAAATGTATTTGTGTCATGCAATGTAACATTTAGCTGTTTTGTTTCTTTGCGGGAAACAACAGAGGTCATTGTGTCTTTCGCAGAATCACATAATACCCACATATTAGTCAATCTCATAAGAATGTGTGGTTATGGAGTTTTAAGGTAGTCAGAGAATATCAGAAGAACAGAAACACAAACATTTCCTTCTAGTTGCTTTAGTAGAGCACTTTTATGTCTTTAATTAAATTCGCTCATATCACTTATGCAAAAACAGCGAGGGCCTGGTATTATGTAATTCAAACTATTTGAAAAAAAAAAAAATCATTATTTTGCAGTTCCTAATAAAGTTGCCAGCCAAATGGTCATTAAATACACTTGTTTACACAGCAAGGTTACATTTTAACTTGAATTTGGCACAGAGTTAATTTTGGAACCTGGAATAATAGGTGCTTTTAAACAGACTTTTTAATGAACATAAGCAATAAATGTACTTTGCAGCAGTAATCACAATAGCGGGAGAGAAAAAAGGTGTGTGTGTGTGTGTGTGTGTGTGTGTGTGTGTGTGTGTGTGTGTGTGTGTGTGTGTGTGTGTGTGTGTGTGTGTGTGTGTGTGTGTGTGTGTGTGTGTGTGTGTGTGTGTGTGAGAAAAAATATATACCCATACAAATGGGTGGATGAACAAAATTATATATTATAAAATCTTATTCATGAATACCATCATAGAAATTATATTCTAAATGTATTACTTTTATTTTCACATAATAGCATACAACATGACCATACATAAAAAAATATATATAATTTCAAAACCAGCAGAATCCATGTAAGGTAACAGATCATACTCATTATGCATAGTAGTAATTTTATTTATTTTTTATTTAATTTTATTTAAATCTACATTTTGTACAAATGAAAAAATTTTAATCATTATGAAAATCATAAGCATGGTCTCATGATAAATTCTTCAAAACAATGCTAAAAAACTTGATGGTCATGGTTAGACTTTCCATAAAAATTCTGTCATAATAATATATTATTAGCTGTCATTTTAATTTTCATATTTTAATTTCAAGGTGACATTTAATAGTGTTTTGTTATTCATATTTTCATTTTTAAAATATTCGGTTAATGCGACCACTGCTTGGGACACCCCAAAATCAGCCTACTTCTGAAAAGCAATGGGAACAGCAATATATCCATACATCCACAATCTTGTGCAGTACAAATAGACTTTGTCTTCAACATTTTAAATAGACTCTAAAATCTTAGAGGAGGCCCACATAGACCATGCCAATACATACAAAGTAGGACACTCCTTTTCCTCCAATCCATTCTTTCTTTCTTCATGTGCAACAGCTATTGATCAAGGCTCCAGAGGAAGTACATCCTGACCTGCACTTTGATCATGACTGGAGAAAGTGAGTGTGTGAGAAAGAGGGAGAGAATGCGCATGGGAGGTTCAGCATGGAAGGATAAGGGAAAGTTATAGGGAAGCCGTCAGAACCGGTCAGAGAGAGAGAAACAGCATTCTGCATCACTGGGCTTGAGACGGGCTCTTTGAAGTTTTGCAGTTTGGCATGCAAGAAGATGAGAGCGATGCTGGCTTTGCATATGCACAAATGATTGGACCAAATGCTTACTCAGACATAAAGATGGCTAAACAAAGGGATGTGTGAGGAGAAGAAGCAATGCAGAATTACAATTTATCTCTGAACTCACTCTTACTGCATGAATGAACATGCAAAAGAAGCTCAGAAGATGTATGTGTTTGTACAGATGTGCTTGGCTTTATGAATGTTTAATTTTTTTTCTGTCTGTAGTTTTACACAAGCATTTGAGCATCCACAAATATGGGGGCTTTAGTGGCTTATTTTTTTGTGTGACCACAAAAATCAAAGTCAAAAACAAATGAGCATAGAAAAAAAAACACTTTTCAACTATTTTTTTGCAGATTTCACAAAATTTGCCATAGACTACAACCATAAAGTTACTATGCTGGTTAAGCTGGCCACTAGTTGGATTCTAGCTGGTATTCATTAGCCTGTTCAAACAGGTCATTAGCTGGTTTCTAGATGGTCATTTGCTGGTTAAAGCTGGTTAGTCAACCATATTGGTCCAGCAACACACCAGCTAAAGGTGTTCAAGTATAAGACTTCCCTTACTTATAGCATGGTCATGGTAAAAGCTCAAATATTTGTAGAAGAAAGATAAATTGGCACAGTTGCTTCAGCAAATGTGTTTTAATCTCATGTCTGCTGTTGTTAATAATACTTTTGGTTATGTTTAGGGTTTTGTGTAGGTGGTGCATTGTTTTAAAAGGGACTTATTATGCAAAATTCACTTTTACTTAGTGTTTGAACATAAATGTGAGTCAACAGTTTGTGAACACAAGCACCCTACAATGGTAAAAATCCAACCACTCCTCTTTTTTTAATCCCCATAAATCATAAGCAGTGTCTCAGAACAAGCCATTTGCAGATTCTACGTTTTGTGACGTCACAATGATTAAGCCCCGCCCATGACTGCTGACGGACTCCACCCTCGGTGAGCTGTACACAGTCCGCCATTTTTATATCCTTGCCAGAGCATTTAACACCAGCATTGTAAGAAATGTATTCTTATTAAAGCTACTGAAGTTATTCAATCAAGAGCAGTGAGTGATTTTGTGTTATTCTTTTGTTGTTTGATTCACATTAACAGCATATTCAGCAGTAGGTACTGTATATTATGCTGCTGTCACCTTAATACACAGATCTAATGGCAACACTTTATTTTAGGGTCTTTCAACTAGTTGCTTATTAGTATGCATATTACTAGAATATTGGCTGTTTATTAGTATTTATTAAGCTCATATTAATGCATTGTTCTGCATGACCTTATTCTACATCCTTAATTCTACCCAATACCTAAACTTAACAACTACCTTACTAACTATTAATAAGCAGTAAATTATGAGTTTATTGAGGGAAAAGTCATAGTTAATAGTTTATATGTGTTCCCTATACTAAAGCGTTACCGATCTAATATACACATGTAATTTCTTTCCCTGCTGTTTACATTCACAGACATAACCAACTGTGTTTATGTGAACTTTGTGTGTTTTTGACATAATTTTGTGTGTATTTGACAGTTTAAGTGCAATAAGACATACAAGAGAACTTTGTTTAATATTCACAGGATGCGCCATCTGACAGTCAGCTTTCTGTGCGCGTGCTTCAGATGTGTGTGCTCAGAAAACCCTATATCAGAAGTTTAGAAGGATATGGCTTTAAAACTCATGCAGATAATTCACTTTCATGATGATGAAAAACTGTAATGTAACATAAGCGACACCGCGATAGAAATAATCAAAACCAAACAGATATTTTGTTTTTGGCAGAGCATTATTTTGAGGCACAAGCTGTACAGGCTCCGCCCTCTTCTGGAAGCAGCAGCTCGTTTGCATTTAAAGATGCATGCACAAAAACAGCATTTTTTAGCTTCCACTCAAAAATAGGCATTTACAACATGGTATAATAAATTATCTATGACGTATTTTGAGCTGAAACTTCACAGATACATTCTGGGGACACCTGAGACTTGTAAAAAGGGGCATGATAGGTCCCCTTTAAAATGTGATAAAGCATTAACCTTTTGCTGCCACTCACCGGACATTTAATTTCTGAACTGCCGTGATACCTGCAACAACCAGTGAGTCTGGGTTGTGAGATTCTAAGTAAGGTGAAGAGGTTTTTCCACTGCGATTTGGACATGTCTCTCAGGACATGTCTTCCACTGCAGAAGCTTTTGACACTCAATACTGCTGTTTTCTGTTCTTTTTTTTCACCTCTGTTTCCGTTCTGCCGCTCACAGGGGAGTCTTACTCACATACACGCATGCAGATGCCTTCCAATAAAAGTCCAATACTTAAAATATGATGGCATAGCAAACATAAAAAACATTCATTTACTACTCAACACGAAGATAAGAGCATTTCCTTCCAGTCAAATTTGCCACAAGCTATTCCAAATTTTAAAACTCTCTCATAAATCAATTAATACCTGCATCAATGCAGTATCTGTAACTCAAACTCATATTCATAGACCATAAGAACATTCAAGAAGGATTCACTCATTGAACTAAATCCAGAGACAGCAAAGAAGGAGACTCAAATCGACTGATGCCATCCAGTGGCAAAAGCCTCTCGTTTCCCTTTTCTCTTCTTTTTTCCACTCAGAATCCTTTAGGGTTTGTGTGGACATAAACAACAGAGGCCTGAATCAGTGTTCACCCAGCAGTACAAACACATCACACGGACTTTATTAAACATGCAGCTGCTCGTCAGAGCATGCCGCTGCCGGATTTCCATCAGCATATCGGCCTCTACAACATACCCGTGTACACACAAGTGTACAACTACATTTTAGCCAAAACAAGGATGGGGGAAAAGCATTATGGGAAAGGAAAGGGATCTGAAACTTTAAAAAATAGAAGAAGAAGAAGGAAAAAAAAATGTTACCAGAATTGGTAGATTTGGGAATTCACCCTGATTTCCTGTAGATTCATTTATTTCTGCACTAATAAGGCAGAATTGTGTTGCTACGGTAACAGCTTTGCCCATTTCCTGTAAAGCCCAGAGGGCTTCTCCACTTCCTGGCTCAGTCTGAAGATGAGGCGGGAACTTCCTTTTCTCTCAAGGGAACAAAACACAGCAGAGGCAGAACCTAAACCGTCTTTGGATAACACAACGCTGTTCCACACTCGACCTTTAACACACATCATCCCTGGTGACTGGCGGTTTGATAGATTGTCTTACTAGCATTACCGCAGTCACGTAGGCAGCATTTAGGCTGGATAACAACAAAAGGATGTTTACAGAGTCTTTTCTTCAGGTTCATTTATTTACTATTTCTTATCTATATTCTTAAGTGGGTGTCATGTCAAAAGCCCTTTAAACTTAAAATGAATTTCTTTATATGTTATCATAAGAGTTTATTGAGAGTTCATGATTTTAATAATAATGTCCAATTCAAAAATGAAGCAGATCTTTTTTAATAAATCAGATCCAGTTTTGATTCAGTTCTCAAGTTCAACTCTGATGATATTTTTATGATACTTTAGTGGTGCTTTTTGAAGTTTGGAAGCCTCAGTCCACAGAGAAAAAAGTTGTTGCATAAAAAAAAAAAAAAAACACTAATGGGGTTCTATAAAGAACCAGCCTTTATTACTATAATTTCCTTTCTGATTAGTTTAGTGTTTTCCTCTGACCCAGTGAAAAAGAGTTTGATTGACATCATTGATGCTTTATGACATCATTGATGCTTCCAGAATTGATGCTTCCAGAAATAGCATCCAATATATTAGCGTTGCTTATGTTTGGGTTCAATTTGACCTCAAGTATGTTTTTTGTAGATATTAAGAGCCATTAAGGTATCAGACTACAAATGCAACATGAGGGTTAAATTGATCCATCATGCGTCTCTCTGTCTTTCTTGGGTATCGAGTAAGCTGTCTGGTAGGTTTGAGTGCTTGGAGACATCTATAGCTACATTTGGTCCACTCAACAATAAAAGCACACCAACAAGGTTATGTTAAAGGGGTCATGAAGGGGCCTTGATCTTTTGACATATAAGAGGTCTGTACCATTAAAACATCCTGCAAGTTTCATAGGATAAATTGTCCTCCTCATTATCAGTGTTGGGGAAGCTACTCTGAAACTGTGGTTTGACAAGCTACAAGCTACTCATAAATTAAAGTAGTTAAACTGTCAAGCTACCATTTTGAAAAAGTAGTTAGCTACACTACAAGTTACTATCAAAAAGTAGCTAGCTACATTGAAACTACTTTGATTTTTTTTTTTTTTTTAATGACATAGCTTATTACAAATAACTGGATAATTGTTCATGAAGAATGTTTAAGTAAGATGTTTGAAGTTTAAAACAAAGCAACGCACTACAATTATGATTTCAAAGCGTACTGTTTTATCTTGTAAACTATATCAAAAGATACAATACTCAAATGTAGCCTATATCTCACACTGACTCTCTTTGCACGCTTTATATATAATACATTCAGAATTTTAATATAAATTTTGTTTTTCATGCTTTGAGAGGGCCGACCACCAATTGCACTCTGCAGTTTCAGAAGTGATTTCTACATATAAATGCAGGATTCATGCTCAAAATAACTACCATAACACGGGTGAAAAATATGCAATAATAAGAATAAGAATAAGCAATGTAAATGCAGACTAGAAAAATATTAGAATTTTTGTATCAATATTTTTGAAATTCTATTCCAATTATTTGTAAAATTACTTAATCTTAAATGTCTCACTATACATTGCTATTCTTATTATGGTGGAGCCGTTGTTTACACATTACATCTGCACTTTATTATAATAACACCATCACTTATTTCATAAGCACCCTCAATGATTTGATTCTGGAACCGGACCTGCACGTAAACCAAACCGGAACTTAAATTGGATACACAGAAAAATGCAGGTTAAACTCACAGCACATGCAGTGATAAAGCTTTTAGATGCGAATCATGCGCTTCTCGCGTGAACATTCTTATATCCGAGCAACCGATTTTTTTTAGATAAGCCTTTGCCGTGTGATAAGCGCACTAAGCTATTTTTTTTTTTGTTTTCAAAAAGTTGACGGATGCTTTGTCCTTACATAATCATCAGGCGATCTCTTCTCGATGAACTGCCAATGAACTGATAAAGCCGCAAGATGCGTTATATAACAAGAGATGGCGGTAATACACGATGTTAGTTCGTGATCTGAAGACGAGCTCGTCAGAACGCAAAATGGAAAGTAGCTTGTAGCTTTTGGTCGAAAATATAATTAACTACTGGAAAAGCTACACTGTTTTAAAAGTAGCTGAACTACATACAAGCTACTGAAAAATGTAGTTAAACTAGTAACGCCGCTACATGTAGTAACTACTCCCCAACACTGCTCATTATAAATAAATAATTTATAATGCTTTGTCTGTAAATTACTGTTTCATATGGATAATGTTTTCAAAATACCTACTCACATGCAATAGTGACTGGTGTTGATACTCTTTCCTATGTAATGAAGTTAGCCAATCATAACAGTGGCCATTGAATTGACCCTCGTTTGTGAAGCAGTTTGGCGTAAAATGACGGCATAGCAACAACACTCTACTACAACAACTCTTCCTCTTCTCTAAAGCAGCCCAACATGGCCACACCCCCTTTGTTGCATGTTCTCGGGGGCAGAGTTTATGTAAATGTAGGGGTTTGTGATGTGACCGACCTGGGAAGAAGTTTGTTGTAGTCCCTACCAGCCGTTTGTTGTAGTCCTTAAACAGAGAATTCTTTAAAAGAAAATATCTCCCTTTGCTTTGAACTCTGAGTGTTGTAAAGTTGTTTATGCTCGAACAGCAACATAAAACACTAACTAAAGTTAAAAAAGTAAAAACATAATCAACCTCCCCTTTAACATACACCCCTTAAAGGTGTGGTTGATTATGTTTTAACATTTTTTAACAACATCTGCAAAGTTACAACACTCAAAGTTCAAAGCAAAGGGAGATATTTTCTTTTACAGAATTCACTGTTTAAGGACTACAACAAACTGCTGGTAGGGACAACAGGCAACAAGCTTCTTCCCAGGTCAATGACATCACTAACCCCAAAATTTACATAAACTCTGCCCCCAAGAACACGCAACAAAGGGGGCGAGGCCATATTATTGAGATTATTAAGATGACAACTAACCATTCAGAAACATCCTGTTGTATTCTACATGTTGTCACTTTTTCTTGAGTCTCTCCATCAGTCTGACTCCGGTTTGAACATAAAAGGCTGAAAAGTTTCTGACATTTTTAGTGAATCTGCATGAGGTAATCTGAGATGCTAACCCGAGCTCTTGAAACTCCGCCCTGTTCTTAAGAGCAGCAGCTCATTTGCATGTAAAGGGACACACACAAGGGACACAGTTTTTTTGCTCACCCTCAAAAAGTGACAAATTTAACATGATATAAAAATGATCTGTGGGGTATTCTGAGCTAAAACTTCACAAACACACTCTGGGGACACCAGAGACTTATATTACATCTTGTAAAAGTGGCATTATTTGACCCCTTTAAGAAAGAATCACTTCAGAGGGTCCGAATGAGGGTTGAAAATATAGTTTTTCTGCATATATGTTTTATGTGAGCAAAAAAAAAAAAAAAAAAAAAATTATTAACCTCAAGGAAAATGTTAAAATAATAATAATAATAATAAATCATGTCATGACCACTTTAAAAGAATACTCTCAATTCAAACAAGACAATTTTATTTACAAAATGATATATGAATTTTTATTTTGACCTTGTCAGCATGATTTATGCTGCATTTCTCCACATGTTTTTACATGCAGGAAGTTCAGCTACATTAAGCCTGCCTCACCCTTTCAAAGAACACACACACACTAAGGACCAACATATTTCAGGCTAATTGCAGTGAGGAGAAATGATTCATATTCTGCCTGTGTCTGCAAATATTCAGATGAATGGGGGATTGGGCCCAGACAAACTAGAACATCCACAACATGCATATGAGGGTCAACGACATTTCGACATCACGATTCTTTCACTTTTTTAACCCGGATAAATTTATTCCAAAAAACATTTTAAAAAGCAATTCAGACATGCAATGACTTGAACACACCTCTTCTATGATGATCATGTTTTAAATTTCTGAATTAATATTAATTTTAATTAATATAGGGGGCACAGTTAAAACTGTCTAAAAAATAATATTTTTTTTTTTTTAAACTTAGGAAAGCCATATTAATTCATTTGTTATTTTATTATTTCTCAGAAAAAATAAAGTAATAAAAAATAAAAAATGCCTCTACTTTTTTTGAGACCAAATTAAAGTCATGTGGGGCAACCATATATTATAATATATTTTATATATACATATATATATATATATATATATATATATATATATATATATATATATATATATATATATATATATATATATATATATATATATATATATATATATATATATATATAATTTTCTTATTTCCTGTTTTCTGTATGTTGGTCGCCCCACGTGACTTTTTTAATTTCTCAAATAAAGTAGAGACATTTTCATTAATTTTTTTCTTAGAAATATTAAAAATCACAAAGTTCCCATTTTTTTGTCAAAATCAATAACCTTCTTAAAACAGCAAATAATTTCACCATTTTATGACAAAGTTATGCTCTGGTTGTAAAATGTAATGTAGCCCATCAAAAATATCAGAGCATTTTTCAACGAATAATTTATGTTTATGTATATATATATATATATATATATATATATATATATATATATATATATATATATATATATATATATATATATATATATATATATATATTAGCTTTAAAAATATTTTTTGAATATAATTATAAAGATGTGTACATTCACATGTATTTGAGGTAAAAGGAAAAACATGTGAGTTTTTGATGGTTATACCACATAACATTTTTCACTGTAGTTATTTTATTCTTGAAATATGTGTATGTTTTTCAAAACTACATGGAATGTACATTTCTAAGAACATGGCAGTTGCATTTTATTTTTATTTATTTTTTAAGTTTACTTTGTTTTAATCATGGATACTATTTAAAAAAAATCTTCATGTCCCTTTTTACTCAACATAATTGTCAACACACCAGTGATTTTAGAAGCCAAACCTATTAATTCAGTTAATTTAGGCCATGTTCATGCACACACACACACACACACACACGATTTAACCCGTACTCAACCATTAAATCCCAACTAACCCCTCAAGCACAAATTAAAACCCTTTTTTTTTTTTTGTTACCTTCATCTTCATTTGTGTCACACACATGCACACAAGGGTCCAAATATGGAACTGGGTGGAGCTCATCTCTAACAGCCCTTGAAATCCAATGAAATCCACTCAGAACTCCCAGTGCAAGTAAAATATTTAATCACATTCATACGAAAAGCTACAGAGCATGTCAACGACTTCCTTATTTCACCAAATGCAACACCTCGAAACATTGAGAAAGCGTTATAAACTCTTATACTATTCGCCCAGCAGACGTACAGCATTATGCAAATATGACTAATCCTCGAAGCCAACATCTAAATACAACTTATTATTTTTCCTGCCCCCTGCCTTCGCCCTTCACCTTTAAAACACACAAGGCCTTGTTAGCGAGCGTTCACATTAAGCCCGTTTCATCATGCAAACCGACGGACTCCATTTTCATTAACGCACGTCCACGATTTCCACCCTCGTAAAGAACAGTGGGCCGTCAATCATGAGGAATATTAGATGAGAAAGGAAGAGATGGCTTTTTAATCACTGTAAGTGAAGAGGAAGGACAGGTGAGCTTTCTAAAAGCCTTCTAGAATATTCCCCGCACCATCAGTCCATATATATGATAATGAATATCTGAGATTTGAGGCCTCATGGCGAGGTCACACAAACACCAGTCATATATACACACACAGGCTGGATGATATGTAATTATTTGATTTAAGCCTGACAGTTCTGAAAAGATGCAAGTAAATTGAGGTGATATGCTTGAAACTCTCTCTTGGATTTCATATCGGATAATGCTAATGATCTGGGAGTATCTGTAATGGAAAATACTTCATTTAATTCAAAAAGATACTTCAGATAAAGAGCTTCCTTCCAGGGTTGGCCTCCACAGTATTGCCTTCCTAATTATAAATGGAGGTAGCATGCTAACACACATACTTTGTCAGCACATGTGTGTGTTATGCAGTATTAATTAAGCGCAGAGATGAATAAATAAACATGACAGAAGTGTCTCATTAAAAATAAACCACGCACCACGCTCCAGACCTCATCACACCTTTAGCACCCCCTGTGTGTGTGTGTGTGTGTGTTTGCATATTAGCGTTTCATATCAAGGCCTCTGTAACCTTGTGTGTCCATGGCTTCCATTTGAGCTCTGTCTGTTCGTTTAACCTCCCCACCTCTTTTTTTCTCCTGGGTAGTCTGGCTCTGCAGTGTACAAAGCAACACAACTTTTTTTCACAGGTGACAGAATTGTTGTGGTCTCTGTGTCAGCCTGAATATATGTGAATGTGTCCAAACCGGTGGGGGAAAAGCATAGAAAAGAATCATGCTATATCATTATATCACATTCCATTTGTTTGACTTTTCAGCAAAACAGAAAGAAAAAATTACAATATTACAGATAGCAGTGCTCAAAAGGCACCAAACGTTTGAAGTAAAACGCTATAAAATAGATGTAATTTATTTTATGTTTTATTTTTATTAAAAGTTACTGGGCCTGTTTAATAACTTAATATTAAATATAAAATTATTTGTTAAAGGTGCCCTAGATTCAAAAATTGAATTTACCTCGGCATAGTTGAATAACAAGAGTTCAGTACATGGAAATGACATACAGTGAGTTTCAAACTCCATTGTTTCCTCCTTCTTATATAAATCTCATTTGTTTAAAAGACCTCCAAAGAACAGGCGAATCTCAATATAACACCGACTGTTACGTAACAGTCGGGATCATTCATATGCATGACCCCAATATTTGCATATGCCAGCCCATGTTCAAGCATTAGACAAGGGCAGGACGTCTGGATGTGCACAGCTGAATCATCAGACTAGGTAAGCAAGCAAGAACAATAGCAAAAAATGGCAGATGGAGCAATAATAACTGACATGATCCATGATAACATGATATTTTTAGTGATATTTGTAAATTGTCTTTCTAAATGTTTCGTTAGCATGCTAATGCTAATGTACTGTTAAATGTGGTTAAAGTTACCATCGTTTCTTACTGTATTCATGGAGACAAGGAGACAAGTCATTATTTTCATTTTTTTAAACACTTGCAGTCTGTATAATTCATAAACACAACTTCATTCTTTATAAATCTCCAACAGTGTGTAATGTTAGCTTTAGCCACGGAGCACTATCAAACTCATTCAGAATCAAATGTAAACATCCAAATAAATACTATACTTACGAGATTAGACATGCTGCATGATGAACACTTTGTAAAGATCCATTTTGAGGGTTATATTAGCTGTGTGAACTTTGTTTATGCTGTTTAAGGTAAGCCCGAGCTCCGTGGGCAGGGAGCGTGAGCATTTAAAGGGGCCGCAGCCTAAATCGGCTCATATTTAATGATGCCCCAAAATAGGCAGTTAAAAAAATTAATAAAAAAAAAATCTATGGGGTATTTTGAGCTGAAACTTCACAGACACATTCAGGGGACACCTTAGACTTATATTACATCTTTTAAAAAGACGTTCTACAGCACCTTTAATACTGTTAATATATAAATAAACAATTTGTTAATATTTAATTATTTTTATGCTATTGTTTTCATATAAAAATTGTCACTTCCTGGAGGATGATGCAAATGAGAAACTAGCTTTTGTTTGTTAAAGGGCCATAATGGTACAAACAATGAAACTGGACTCAGGGAAAAACATAAAATAATTACCAATTAAAATACATTTCCACATATTTCCACAAACATGTTGTGCTTGAAACGTTTCAATTAGAGAAAGAAAAAAAAATGAAGAAATACCCGGAATATTTCTTAATAAAATGTGAGTATTCACACCAAATTTTAACATGCTATTCATACACTTCCATATAAAAGTTTGGGGTCAGTAAGTAACGTTAATAATCTCATACATGAACATGATTTCTGCTTGAGTCCCATCCCGATTCTTTTCCATTGGCTGTGAGGTGAAGACAACACCTCCCAAGATCCCGCGCTCAAACTCGCCGTCATCAAGCTGTGCCTTTGTTTTGAATAGGCGACCTCTAGTGGCGAAAATCTACATACTGTGCCTTTAAGACCAATATTCTACTAAGACATATGATGGGAACATGAAAAAAAATGCTACAACTGTGATGTTGATGAATGTCATGTCACTGTGTAAAGACTCTGACGAACTAGACAAAGTGCTCCACAAGTTCTGCATTCAAAAATAATTGTCTCCTGTGTCATGACAACATCACAAAATCCTGAAGGATGCCAGCGTGTGCATAAAAGAGAAACTGTGCATGTTCATTAGCATACCTAATTGTAATGAATCTTGTGTTCAACATCCACATCAGTCTAATCAACAATAATGAGTCTCTGTCATGTAAAGTGCAGACAGCACAGAGCCAGGAGCACTTTGAAAGCAAAAAAAACTTGCCAAAATTGGCACAGTTTGTGTGTTTGGATGATTGCATTACTACAGATGGCCATTAAAAGATCTTTTAATGTGGAGAACAGACACTTGCAGCCTCTGAGAAAAGATGAAAATATAATTAAAAATCCTAAAATTAAGAAAAAAAGATTTAAATAAAGTTAATTTCCAAGCCTCCTCCTCAGCAATTACAGTGTATGTTGTTTGCTGCCAGATGCATTATCCGCACAATAGAGACTATTACCATTCCCTGTGTGTAACCTGTCAGCATATATCATACACATATATATATATATATATATATATATATATATATATATATATATATATATATATATATATATATATATGTGTATGATGTGAAGATGAAGGTAACATGTATGTATGTAAAACACAAACACATCCTACCCACTCAAATTACAACGGCATACAGACACACACACATAAAGATACAAGATAAAGTGTCATTTTACTCACATACACACACACCTAAGGACTAAGCCTCTGTGTCAATACATATCCCCAGTTCATTAAACAACGACATGTGTCAGAGGAACAGTTCATTTGCAGTAAATGTCATTCTCTAGTGGCTAGTTTAATAGTCAACACACACACACACACACACACAAAGTAAGCTGACAAGTAGCTCAACAAGAATAAAGGAGGATCTCAAATGCCATCAGGTGCTGCTGTACAACCTCAATAAGCCAATCGAGAGAGCAAGAGAGGAGGGGAGTGGGTGAGGAGAGGAGAAAATGGAGAAGAAAAAGAGATTTGGAGAAGAGGAGGGGTGAGGGCATGAGAGGGTGGAGAGGATATGAAAAGGAAAGGATGTAGCCTTTGTCATGAAGCTGACAGAACACTTCATTGCAAGACAGAATTACATTATATTTTCCTCAAGTCATTATAACCTGTCCTTCTCTTCCTGCTAGCCCTCGATTTCTCCCCTCTCACACACTCTAGCCCATCTTTCCCTCCTACCGCTACTCAAACAGAAGACCTGTATGAAATTATTGAGCCACAGACCTGGCTGAAGCCGTTTCCTGTTGATCACTGGCTTTTTTACGAGTTGTAAAAGCCAGTTTTTAAAAGATATACTAAAAATATGAAAAGCTCCAGGTTTAAAGTTTGAATTTATTGTGCCACACAGGATGTCAAGTGAATTATTAAAGGGTAACTTGTATTGTTGCAGAAGTATGTAAATGAACAATGTCTATCCTTTCTCTGTTTTGCACACATATATTCCTGTTTATTTGTCAGCAAAAGTCTTCTGAAATGTCTTCCAGTTTTGAGAAAACTACAGATTGGACATCAGCATTTTGTATCAACGCTCACAAAAAGTCTGATTGAGCCCAGTGCATTATGGGTGTTGAATTTTTCCTACCTTTTTGGCAAAAGGGAATAACATAGCCTTTTCTGTTTTCTAGACAGCACTGATTTAAAAGAAAGTAAAATAAATGAAAAAGTTACTACACCTATGTCAATAAACGACTGTATCTTACACTCTAAAAACTAATTCAGGGGACTTTAGTCATTACTTAAATATATATATTGTTGTGAAATAAAAAAATCAAGTTCTGAAGTTCTGTTAGACTTTTTACTTGTAATTGTTATTTTATTGAGCTTGGATGACACACAAATTATGCCTATTGATTCGATATACTATCATGACTTGTCATAGTTTAACATTTTCAGTTAATCAAAAATGTATTTAATTTTAATTTCTGTTAATGTAAAATACAATCTGATGACGTGTAAACGTGTTTCATTGTTTTAAGTTGTATGAACACTTCTTTTAATTTAGATGAACTTAAGTGAAACTGGGCTGGGATTTATATTTCCCATCATGCTTTGCCCATGGCACTTGAAAGGAAGAGTAAATGCTAAAATTAAGTGTTATATAATGCTTTTTGCACACGATTAATGGTAAGGGAGATTTAGCAGTAATTAAGGTTTTGTTATGCTAATATAGAAGAGTTTCTGTTAATGTGGGTTTTTGGAGATTTACTATCATGGTGACAAGCGGAGCTTGGTAAGTTCATGTTACTTAGAAATGCGTTTTATTGTGTCCAAAAAGCATCTTCACCTTACTTAAAAAATTATGTTGGATCAACTTAAATAGTTGCATTCATGTTGACAATTATTAAGTTCATGTTACTTAGAAATGTGTTTTTATTGTGGCAAAAAAAACATCTTCACCTTACTTAAAACATTATTTTGGATCAACTCAAAATATTGCTTTGAATTAATGTAATTCTCCCAATTGGCTTAAGTTAAAAATTCTAGTGGAAAACATTAACATATTATTTTGTTGTTGAACCAATGTTTTATTTTTAAGTGTACTTGGCAATAAATTGTTTATTACTGGTTATTTGCTGTATATTTTTGACACTGATGAAAAAAAAAAGGGGGGGGGGTTCTGGGGGGGGCTTATCATTGATGCCAAATTGGGCTTCTTTAACAGTGTTGCCACGGGTTGTTTTTCATGTCCGCGGGTTGAAGCGACCCTAATTAATATGATATTTAACCCCTGGGATGCGAGTTTTACCAGGGGAACCCGACCAAAAATGCGGACTTTAACGAACACGATTTTTACTGGGGGATCCCCCCTGAAATGCGATTCAGCTCTTTTTGGGCTAGTATTTAGTCAACCCTGGACCTAATTAAGAGTAGTCATATTTGGGGGCAGAATATCACAAAGACTTGGGGCTAACTACCTAACAACCATCAAAAACAACCTAGTTACCACCTAGCAACATAATAACAAGTAGTCAGAACCAGTGTTGGGGATAACGCATTACAAGTAATGCGAGTTACGTAATCAGATTTCTTTTTCCAAGTATATAGTAAAGTAACACATTAATTTTAAATTTACAACACAATATCGGAGTTACTTTTTCAAATAAGAAATGCAAGTTACTTAGATTTCCTATTTATTGACTGACAGCTCTCCTGTCCGCATGTTGAGAGAAATCGTGAACTTATTTGCTTCATTTTTTTTATTTATTATTCAAAAGTGCTGAACTTTCTTGTCTGAGTTGCACCCTCTACTGCACAGGTGTGAATTTGCATTTGCTTCAGCCTGAGGCTTATTCATTTCACTTATGGGGCCCTATTTTAACGATCTGAAACGCAAGTGTCAAAGCGCGAAGCGCAAGTAACTTTGTGGGCGGGTCTCGGCGCTGTTGCTATTTTCCCGGCGGGATAAATGGCTCTTGTGCCCGGCACAAATCTAAAATGGGTTGGTCTGAAGTAGCTTCATTATTCATAGGTGTGGTTTGGGCGTAACGTGAAATAAACCAATCAGAGCGTCATCCAACATTCCCTTTAAAAGCAGGTGCGCAAGTTCCATTATGGATTGCTATTATTATGGCGTATTTACCAGGCGCACGCCAGGAGCGGTTCACAGCCGAGGAGACTGATGTTCTTGTAAGAGCAGTGAAAGACAGAGAAGTTGTGTTGTATGGGGATGGGAGAAACCCACCCAAAATAGCGTCGGTTAAACAGGTTTTTTCACATCTTCGTGGCACACCACAATGATTTCTGTCATCTCATGTGTTAATATTTTTTTAGTGTAACATATGATTTGCAAAAATAACTGTTGCATCTGTGTAGATTACATGAGCAAAGTGTATGCGCGTTGTGCACGCTATACATTATGGTCAAGCATGCGCCCTTAAAATAGCATAATGAACAACACGCAACGCGCCACTGACTTTAGACTAGCTTTTTTCTGGTCAGTGGCGCAATTGTTTAATGGAACAGCAAAATAGCACCAGGGATTGTTTGCGCCGGAACACGCCTCCTTTTTAGCGCTGAACCACCCAGGGAGCGCAAGTTCATTCACTAGTTTAGCGACGTGCTTCTGTGGAGGGAAAAGCGCGCTTTGCACGGGTGCAAAATAGGAATGACACATGCGTCGATGTACAAAGTCAATTGCGCTGGGTGCAAGATAGGGCCCATGGTGTGAAAGGACCTTAACATTTGCCAAAAATATAATAACTTTTTTTTATTAAAAAAACAAACAAGCAAGCCAAGCCCAGATGTGAAAAAGGAACGCAAAAGTAACGTGATGCATTACTTTTCATAAAAGTAACACAATTAGTAGGCCTACTTTTATAGGGAGTAACACAATATTGTAATGCATTACTATTAAAAGTAGGCTAACTTACCACAACACTGGACAGAACACATCTTAGCAACTGAATAGAGAGGTATGGGCATTCTTTTTTTCTCATAAAATGTAAAAATTTAAGTATTATTATTAAACTGCCATATATTGTTTATGTATTGTTTATGTATATTGTTTTTTTTATCTATTTATTCAAGAATCCTGTAGAAATGCATATATATATATATATATATATATATATATATATATATATATATATATATATATATTAAGCAGCACAACGGTTTTCAACATTGATAATAATAATAAATGTTTCTTGAGCAGCAAATCAGCCAATTGAAGGATCATGTGATGCTGAAGACTGGAGTAATGACACTGAAAATTCAGCTTTGATCACAGAAATAAATTATTTTTAAAATCGAAAATAGTTTTTTTAAACAATAATGATATTTGACAATTTTTTTTGTTTTGTTTTTACCGTGTTGTTGATCATATATGTAGCCTTGGAGAGCATAAGAGAAAAACATTATTAAAAAACATTACTGGCCTCAAACAACGGCAGAGCATATGTTATTACTATTGCTGTGATTTTTTAAATACAATAATACAGCAATTCATTCAAAGCAGATTGATTTTACCACAGTATGTGGGTTTCAGGCAGCTTTGTAGTCTACAGTAAAGCAGTAAAAAAGTGAAGGCTCAGTGAAGCAATATTTCTAAGGGTTCACTGCTTTCCAATTAGTCCATAGAATTTACACAATATTTCCATAGCATATAGTACACTTGAATGACCTGACTGAATTACATATGATAGACAGATAGCAAACAGAGCCTCAGTATTTTGAATTTATTTGATAAAAAAAAGAAAAAAAGAACTGAGAGAGAGAGTAGCAAATACGAATAACATGAGGTCTGACGCAGCCGACAGCGCGGAACCGCAGAATCATAACACACTACGATCAGTCTGAAGATCTGTACAAAGAACATGCCCTTCTTGAACAAACGAGAACAGTGCGCTCACATAAACGAGCTGCATGAGCAATATGGCTTCAAAACTAGAGAAAAAAATGACTTATACGTAATGTATAATAAATGTATAATACTTTGCATCAGGGAGTCTGGCTTTGAAATGCCTAATTTACTACAATTAGCAGTTAAAGATGACTGAGCATTCTTGAATGTAGCATGCTATCAGATGATGCTTGGACATAAATACACTGTACACATCAAAGATCTGTGCACACACGTACACCGAGGCCTGACTACTGTGGGGGTAGAGGATCAAAACTGACTGAAGGCTCACATACACTCCTGCGGTTTCACGTTTCCACACCTGGCAGATGACTGACATCCACAACCAGAGGATTCTGCTCTCTTTGTATTCACAGAGAAAAAGAGAGAGAGAATCACAGACACGCAGTGCACACAGCACACATACAAATACATTGGCATACAGTATATCCAAAATATAGGTATATATTGACAAATATTATATGCAGAGCTCATTAGTCAAAGAGTGAATAATTTAAAAAAAATATATAAATATTTTATTTCACAGACAAATAGATTGTATAATGGACCTAACTGCATATGTGAGTTTTACTAGGTTGTGTTTACGTCGTGTATTGTGAGTTTTGTGAATCTCCTGAATATATCCAGGCAGCTCTGCAGTGCAGGAGGTGGTAAAGCACTGCAAGGTGTATCAAATCAATGCAGCACCAGCAGAAAGAGAGAGGGAGACAGTGGACGTGAAAAGAAGTAGGGAGGAAGAGTGTGTGTGTGTGTGTGTGTGTGTGTGTGTGTGTGTGTGTGTGTGTGTGTGTGTGTGTGTGTGTGTGTGTGTGTGTGTGTGTGTGTGTGCTTTTGTTTATATTACATTGTGGGGACCAAATGTCCCCATGATGTAATATAAACCTGAGTTCACCTACATCGTGGGGACCAGCCAGCGGTCCCCACAATGTAAATGGGTTTATAAATCATATAGAATGAGTTTTTGTGAAAAAGTAAAAGTTTGCACAGTTTCCTGTGAGGGTTAGGTTTAGGGGTAGGGGCAGGGTAGGGGGATAGAATGTACAGTTTGTTCAGTGTAAAATGCATTGAAGTCTATGGAAAGTCCCCACAATTCACAAAAACAAACATGTGTGTGTGTGTGTGTGTGTGTGTGTGTGTGTGTGTGTGTGTGTGTGTGTGTGTGTGTGTGTGTGTGTGTGTGTGTGTGTGTGTGTGTGTGTGTGTGTGTGTGTGTGTGTGCTTTTGTTTATATTACATTGTGGGGACCAAATGTCCCCATGATGTAATATAAACCTGAGTTCACCTACATCATGGGGACCAGCCAGCGGTCCCCACAATGTAAATGGGTTTATAAATCATATAGAATGAGTTTTTGTGAAAAAGTAAAAGTTTGCACAGTTTCCTGTGAGGGTTAGGTTTAGGGGTAGGGGCAGGGTAGGGGGATAGAATGTACAGTTTGTTCAGTGTAAAATGCATTGAAGTCTATGGAAAGTCCCCACAATTCACAAAAACAAACATGTGTGTGTGTGTGTGTGTGTGTGTGTGTGTGTGTTGGGGTGGATTTGTCTACACTGTGGGGACCAGATATCCCAATAGGGATAGTAAAATCTGAAATCATCTACATTGTGAGGTCCAGCAAACAACCCCCATGAGAGAAATAGCTTCAGCACGCTAAATAACGTCCTAAGTGTAGAGTTTGATTATCTCAATATTAAAACAATACATGTGAACAAAAAGTGAGAAAATCTTAAAAAAAAAAACCCACAGTGACTCGCCTTGAAACATTACACAAACACGACTATCAGGACATGTGAGCTATATCCTACAAGAAAGAAAATCATGTTTTATAATTTCACTCTTCTCCTCAATAGCAAAGTGATTAACTGAAGATCAAATGGACATTTTGCTTAATCCTCCTGCTTCTCTGATTTTTTTTTTCATGAGAAAAAAACTACTAGTAACCTCACATGTCTCCTCTGAAGCTTCAGAAGAGCTGTAAGCACAAGCTGTGCTCAGATTTGCCAAGACACCAAAGTCTGGAATCCATCGACAGAAGTCTCAATATGAGCTCAACATTAAATTCTTCCAAACTTATCTGAGGAATGTTATCCAATACTAGTCATTTATAGGGCTAGCATCTTATTTTCACCGCGGAAGTAAGCAGTTTTCTGTGAATGTGTGTGACACCGAAAGCCAGACATATTAAATTTACCAATGACCTATAGAAAATCATCATTCCCCTTTAAAATTAGTTTCTTTATTTGTTGTACAGCCTGAAATCAAAAATCATTTCTTTCCAAAAAATATCTTTTCCAGCTTTATTTACAAATTTTGCCTTACAACAAAACAAGCCCGTTTTTCCTTGCTCAAGTTCAGTCGAATTCTGTAGTGAGCGGCAATGGACTACTCTCTTCAAGTCCATCCACAGATTTTCTATCGGATTTTAGTCAGGGCTCTGACTTGGCCACTCAAGGACATTCACCTTCCTATCCTTAAGCCATTGCGTTGTTCTCTTGGCGGTATGTTTAGGATATTTTTCCTGTTAGAAGTTGAATGACCTGCCCATCTTTAGCTGTCTAGCAAAGGGACACAGTTTCTCCTCAAGAATTTGGATGTACATGGCAGAATCCATTTTCCCTTTAATCCTGACCAATCACCCAATTACCACTAAAGAGAAACACCCCCACATCATAATACTGCCACCACCATGTTTCACAGCACGTTTTTTTGGTTTTATTTGGGTGGTGTGCTAGGAGTTCAGTCCAAAAAGTTCGATTTTGGTCTCATCCGACCATAGCACCTTTTGCCAGATGGCATCACAGTCTTCCAGGTGTTTATTTTGCATAGAGTGTGCCACTTTTTCAGGAAAGGTCAGCTTTGTGTAAAGCTTGTGAGATAGTTTCCACATGCACAGACCAACCAATCCCAGCCATAAAGCCTTGTAAGTCCTTCAAAGTTGCCTTTGGCCTCTTGGTAGCTTCTCTGATCAATGTCCTCCTGGCTCGGTCATCCAATTTGGACGAACAGCCTGATCTAGGCAATGTGTGGTGTTACCATACGCGTTCCTCAAATGGATAGCTAAAGTCTTTGAAAAGTTTTTGTAGCCTTCTCCTAACTTGTGCCTTCCGACAACTTTATCCTGGAGGCCTTTTGAAAGCACTTTCCCAACCAAGGTGAATTATTTGCACTACTAACAGTGGAATCTTCAAGAAACAGATGGAAGTAAGTTTTCTGAAGTAATCAGTTTGATCTTGAAGTTGATTGGTTGCACCTGAGCAAGTTTATATTGATATACTAAGAGGCTGATCACTTTACCAAACTAGGTATTTTACTAATTATTTTTTTATAATCCTCCAGAATGTTTTAAAATGTTATTTTCACTTTGATGATGAGGGTTATATTGTGTACATACTGCTCAAAAAAGTTACAGACTTAATTTATTTTATTTTCCAGGGTGTAATGTGACAAAAGACAAAGTTTTCGCATGGTATGATGATTTCCTATAGGCACTCTATACACATACCGTTAAAAAAAATTTGGGTCTGTATTATTATTATTTTTTTTTTTTTATGTTCATATCAGTCTCTTATATGTTCACTAAGGCTGCATTTATTTGATCAAAAAATACAGTAAAACAGTAATGGTTTGTTTTTGCCAAATAACTAACATCTTTCATCCCACTGGAATGTCGACATTCCTTATCAACGTAATAATTATGACAGCTCTACTACACTCAACATCCATTTCTGTATCTGAAGGTGTGATACTGAGCCCTGCCTTCCCTGTCACAGACTGCACTGGCACAGAAATCTGCATTTATATACAGGAAAGAGATATGTGAAATCATCATCTCACAGCTATTTGTCATCCTGATGAGGGAAAGACACCGGGCACTGGCGTTAGCCTCGACTCATCAGACAGGAAGTGAGTGTGTCATGTTTTCAGAGGGGTGGAAGAACTGGTAGCTCATTGAGATCTAGACTAGATAAGTGTGAGAGTGTGTATTTGGGTTTTAATTTGAAACAGGGTGACTCATACCATCTCCAAGCCATTCATCTGATTAATCAGACCCAAGCACATCCACTGGGGAACTGATTTAAAGTTTTATGAGTTCAATCACAATCAAACTGTCCATATGAATAATAATGTCCCAATACCTTCCTAAGATGAGTTCTTCCTTGAACTCATCTTCTTTTCAGTCTAGGTCACAACTCATCCCAAAATTGCTAGAAAAAACTCTCCAACTAATGCACCCAATTCAACCGATCTCCACTCCAGCTTAGCAGCCAGCTTTTTAAAATATTGCCTAAATCAAAAGTTTTCAAACATTTTGATGCCAAGGATGATCCTCTTGAGGAACCTCTTTCCTAAAAAGTTTTTTTTTTTTATCATTATACAAAAGCAAAGTAATAAATAATCTAAAAATAATTCCTGAAGTTAACAGTGTATCTGAGATGAAAATGCTAAATATGTAGTTTTGTAATAATGTGTATTGCAAAAAAAAAAAAGCTACAAACTGAATAAAAAATGATTTTTGCTTATAATAAAATAGTAACATTAGCATTAGCTCCGATGAAGTAAATGGAAGTAAATAAATAAATAAACATTTTAAATATACATTAAGTGCACACGCAAACTTCTTCACATTTTGCAATAGGGCTGTCAAACGATTAATCGCGATTAATCACAAACAAAATAAAAGTTTGAATTTGCTTAATATATGTGGGTGTACTGTGTGTAATTATTATGTATATATAAATACAAACACATTCACGTATATATTTGAGAAATATTTACAAGTATATGTATTTATTTATATTTGTATATAATTTATATTATATATAAATAAAAATATTTTGTACTAGACTTGTGCCGATATTCGGTAATGCGATAAATCGCGATAATGAATATGCACGATATTGTAATCGTCGGCACTTCAAAATACCGTAAATAATAATTTTTTACCAATTATTAATTTTTTATAATGCAATTAAGAATACTTTACATATCACTCGTATAAAATGTACAAAACCGCTGTATTCTGCGTCAAAAGGACACGCGCTCAGATGTAAACAATCCCAACGTGCACGAGAAGCACATGGCAGAACCAGTGAAGGAGACGCGCTGAATGAAAGTGCGCGTTCACTCTCTGACAGCAGAGGGTGCTGATGGAACAGCAGAGTGCAGCGGTTACCACGGAAACCGTGCAAACAAAGTAACTGCGCTAGTGAAGTTTTTAAAATGCTTCAAACAGCCATTCATTTTTTTGTAATTTCAGTGTTGTTCATCACAGCATCAAATACTGAATACTTAAAAAAGACTTAAAAGGATATTTATTTTCAAACCTAAACATTTTTATATTTTAATCTGGACTACAACATGCCCTAATGATTAGAAATGTTCAGATTATTTGTTATTGTTCAGTAAAACTTTGAAAACATAGAGCTTCATTAGTTGACATGTTAATTCATTATCACTAAACTGACAATAAAAATACTTATAAAGAATTAATTATTATTAATTAATGTTAATTTCTTAGTTACTATTTAATAGCATTACTAAAATCAAAATAACTTAAACCTGAGATAAAACTAACAAAAAATAATACTTTCTGTAACAAATGTAGCTATTGCTCAATCTTAGTTAATGCATTAAATAAAGTGTTATCTGTTGTTCTTTATAGCCTAATTCTTTTGTATTTTAATCTGTTTGAAAATTTCAGTCAGAGTTGTTTTTGTTTTATTACAAAAAGAGTTCTTAAACCTGTTAAACTATGAAAAAAATGGATTTGTGACTTATTTTAATATCGTGATAATACTGTATTCCGTGATAAAAGCTTCATCAATTAATCGCAACATGAAAATTTGATACCGTCACATGCCTATTTTGTACATAAACATATTTCTCTTAAATATATACATTAGTGTGTATTTATATATACATAATAATTACACACAGTACACCCACATATATTATGCAAACTCAAACTTTTATTTTGTATACGATTAATCGCGATTAATCATTTGACAGACCTATTTTGCAAAATCTTCATCTTAAATTTTTTTCCACTGTCCTAAATAAATATCCTATCACCTATTCATTTTGATGTAGAAAATCTCGAGTTTTTCCTGTTTTTTAATTCTTTTTTTTTTTTTTAATGTTCTTCATGTTGGTTCTACGATGTTTTGGGTAATGGCAAAAACAATTCAGATACAAGTATAACTGGTTAAAGAAACTACAGAAATGTCAAAATGTTTGAATCATGTGATGTTACTGTTATAGCTGGTGTGTTAATATTCTACAGGGAAAATATTTCTGTAGCCCTGTTAGCTCCTCTGATACATTCATGCTGTGATGTTTCTCTGATTACTATGGTTTCTACCTCAACTGTCCAATCACTCACACAAGCAGCTACTATGAGCCAATCCCAGTGCAAGAGGTGGGACTTATGGATGGATACCTCCTGAAGTTAGGTTAAGCCCAAAGTATGCTTTGGGTGTCGCACAGCCTAATTTTTGTCATTTTTGTACAGTAGCCAAAGAAGACTGCGGAGAGAGCAATACAAATGTGTCTATCCACAGTTGAGTATACTTTGAAAGATGTACGGACACAACTGTGCGCAAGACAAAGCGGAATAAAGAAAATGAAGTATACCCGGGCGTTTAGGAGAATGCCGAGTGTGTCTAGACCCTGCTCCTCGAGGGCTAGCATCCTGCAGAGTTTAGCTCCAACAATAAACAAACACCCTTGAACCACCTAATCAAGGTGTTCAAGATTACTTGAAAATAACAGGTAAGTGTGTTGGAGCATGATTGGAACTGAAGTCTGCAGGAAGGTAGCCACTACAAAACATTTTTGGTCACTTCATAACTCCCATACTTCCAATGTGTAATTCCATAGTATGACAACTTTACTATAATTGTAAAAATGTGTAAAATAGCAATTATAAAGAAATATAGCAGTCAGCAGCGATGCAGGGCCAAGCACAGAAGGTACACTAATAGCAGTGCGGAGCCAGAAGAACATTCCCCAAGAGTAGGGGAAAAAACTACATTTACATAAAAACCAGAAAGGTTCAGAAGTACAGGTGAGAATGAACCATGAGAATGAACAAAGAATGAACAAAAAACATTTCTAATCCAAGTGGAAGAGACATTAGTACAGTTAGTATGCGCCACTCAGAAGACATGAGGTTCAGCCGAGGTTCAGTAGTTCAGATGAGAATTTAAAGGTGCCCTAGATTCAAAAATTTAATTTACCTCAGCATAGTTGAATAACAAGAGTTCAGTACATGGAAATCACATATAGTGTGTCTCAAACTCCATTGTTTCTTCCTTCTTATATAAATTTAATTTGTTTAAAAGACCTCCAAAGAACAGGCGAATCTCAACATAACACCGACTGTTACGTAACAGTCGGGATCATTAATATGTACGACCCCAATATTGCATATGCCAGCCCATGTTCCCAACATTATGAAAGGCATTAGACAAGGGCAGAACATCTGGATCTGTGCACAGCTGAATCATCAGATTAGGTAAGCAAGCAAGGACAATAGCAAAAAATGGAGCAATAATAACTGACATGATCCATGATATCATGATATTTTTAGTGATATTTGTAAATTGTCTTTGTAAATGTTTTGTTAGCATGTTGCTAATGTACTGTTAAATGTAGTTAAAGTTACCATCGTTTCTTACTGTATTCACGGAGACAAGAGCCGCCGCTATTTTCATTTTTAAACACTATAAAAATAATTCATAAACACAACTTCATTCTTTATAAATCTCTCCAACAGTGTAGCATTAGCCGTTAGCCACGGAGCACAGCCTCAAACTCATTCAGAATCAAATGTAAACATCAAAATAAACACTGTACTTACGCGATTAGACATGCTGCATGACGAACACTTTGTAAAGATCCATTTTGAGGGTTATATTAGCTGTTTGAACTTTTTTCATGTGCGAGCTCTTGGGGCGTGGAGCACCAGATTTAAAGGGGCCGCACACCCTGAATCGGCTCATTTCAAATGATGCCCCAAAATAGGCAGTTAAAAAAATGTATTTAAAAAAATCTATGGGGTATTTTGAGCTGAAACTTCACAGACACATTCAGGGGACACCTTAGACTTATATCACATCTTTTAAAAAAAAAGTTCTAGGGCACCTTAACTTAATATTCAACAATATTATTGATTTAACTGCACTGACACTATTGGATGAGATCTGAACTGAACTAAACTATGACATCACATCAATGTTCTATGACATTTGAACATTTTCCAAAAATAAGTGTCTACGGATTTGGCATGAAACAATGAATCCATAGACACCAAGATCATGATTTTCTGACAAACTGTTCAAATGCTATGAACAAAATACATTTTTCAAATCTCATGACCTATAGGTGATGCTGTTCCCAAATTTGGCATGGACCCTCAGATCATGGTTCAGATTAAGGCTGAATTCCAAATGGCACCCTAAACACTTGTGGCCTACGTACGAGTCTGCACTTTCGTGGCATAACGCCACTTTGACTGTCGGGAAGAAGTCTGCCGCAGAGTTCGTACCAGTGCGGGCTCGGCATAAGTGCGCATCAAGACACATATCGGCCGCAAAGGGGGCACTCATGAGCATTGAAACCTAAAATTGACAAATGGGACACTCTACGGTCTCGTGGACTTAAACACGCGCACACGGCAGCCATTGAAAGTCCACAAGACCAATAGTCCATAGAAGTGTGCTATTTGGGATTCAGCCTAAATGTTTTAAGTTTTGTTTTGATGGAAAAAAAGCATCTGAACCCCCTTTGGGTCAACATCATTAAGTTTGCGACATCATAACTTTTGAACAAAGAAAAAAAAATGATGTTCAGCTATTTCTGTGCGGCTTGCTCCAAAAATCATCTGATCATCAATTTTGGGAAGAATTGGTCAAAATTTGAAGGAGTAGCAGCGAAAAATCAGAATACTGTACTGTACAAAATTCCACTACTGTAATGGGTGGAGTCTTAATGTAAGATGTTGAATGTGATCAGCATGAGGAGAGGAATCAGGTATACTAAGTTTTATTTTTCTAGATCAAAGGGTTCAAAAGTTATAACTCTTTGAAAACTAAATTTTTGAACTGGTGGTGGCGCTATAGAGTTGGTCTTAGAGACCCTAAAGTTGGTCAGATGACTATTCAGCAACACCACTATAAGTGTGCCAATTTTCATAATTGTCCTATGTACCGTTGATATGGCTGCCATAGACACCCATTGGGGAAGAAGAAGAAGAAAGAAAACTTACAATATCAACATGGGCTATGCACCTTCGGTGCTTGGCCCTAATAAGTATGCGTGTCCTAAGTTTCTGAGTAAGCTACAATTTATCTCCGGTTCAAGCCAGCACCCCGTTTCACCCTCAAACCCTGACACGCACCCCATTACAAATCCCAAGCCCCTAAGACTCAGTCCCCCCGGAGATTTGAAATGACATAACGCTCTCTTGAAGCTTCTCTCTTAAAAGGGCTTTTACATGAAAATTTAACAAGTGTGAAATTAGAAATGTTAGCAAATAATAAAAGTAACGCTAGTGGATTGCAGGCCCACTGTTGCACACCATGAACGCTGTAATTGAAAACGCTCTGTCCTGTCATGAAAATAATCTTGAGTAGAAGCAACAGAGGGGAAGAACTTGACGATATCACAGCGAAATTAAAACACACTGATGAAAATAGACTGTTTCATTTTTGAGTGGCACCTCTACCGCATCTTATTTATTATTCAATGTAGCAGGACTGTATCAGCATCTGGTTTGAATATGTTTTTTTGGCACAAATAGATTTGGAGTTCAAGCTGTGCTCATAGTGGGAAGCTGATACCTTCCTCAACTTATCACACTAGAGATTGAGGTCACAAACTGACAGAAACATCATCTAAACAGGAAATAGACTGATGTCACTTCCTGGCAGAGCGGATAAGATAAATAACCGCACAAAAACAATCAATTAAACAATTAAGGGCCTTTCGTAGTGAAATCGGACCTACCAGCCATCTCCATACCAATCAGTCAGGACTAGTAGTATTATAATATTTATGGCCCCTTTTATTGTCAGTGTGGGCACGGGTCCATTTGGTTTATTGAATTCCAAATGATATGCAAATCTAGACGCAGTCACACATGGACTGCCAATGCGGACGTTATCTGATGTCAGCATTCTACATGCACTCAATCATTTCCTACGATGGGAGAGAATGGAAGAGAGAGAGTCAACATTGATAGAGGGGTTACAAAGGAGCACCAAAACACTTCTCTCCTGAATGAGACTGAGGGTAAAATACAAGGAGACCTCTGGGGGTTGTGGTAAGACAAATGAAAGGGGAAAGAAAATAGGTTCAATAAGTCTTCACAGCGAAAGTGTGGAAACTAAGGATGCAACAAACCATTTCAGTTTGAATTTCAGTTTATCCTTCATTCTAACTTATTTTGCCTCACGTAACTAACAGAAAAAAATAAGTTTCCATTAAATATAATGTATTTGAAATGAATAAGGATCAGTAATAAATACTGATACAAAAAAACAGAAGAAAATATATTTATTTATTATTCGTTTAACATGCACAACACGGACCAATGCACGCAGTAGACTGGGTTTGTGTTGAAGAGCTACTAAAAAATAAAGTAAGCTTATTCACAAAATGTTCTCTCTCTCAAAATGTAAGCTAGTGTAATTGTCAGCAGCATCATACATGTCTAAACTAAAGAATTGAAGATGTTCGGGTAAAACAAGAGCTTATTGATGCAGTTCAGTCAGTCTGCTATTTTATTTCAACCGTAAATATTTAGCCTATTACGCTTTAACTAAGTTTAATGGTGCAACGCAAAAATATTTAGTAGTGCTTAAGTCATAACTTAGTGCCTCTTTACCTCAAAACAAAGCTAAGTTGTAACTTATGCAGAGCTTGTGCAACCGGCTCCAGTATGTCATCCAAATTTTCATTTTGCAAAGCACATAATCAAAATTAGGATATTAATTATAATTGAAAATTACATCAGAAACAAGTATTGAGACAAAGCAAAAAAAAAAAAAAAAAAACTTTGAAAATTCTATCTGAAACATTTTTTGAGAACAGCTCCAGTGGAAACGAAACGAAACGAAACGAAACGAAACGAAATAAAACAAAATAAAATAAAATAAAATAAAATAAAAAATAAAACAAAATAAAATAAAATAAAACAAAAATAAATAAAATAAAATAATAAAATAAAATAAAATAAAATAAATAAAATAAAATAAAATAAAATAAAATAAAATAAAATAAAATAAAATAAAATAAAATAAAATAAAATAAAATAAAATAAAAAACTGAAATTCAGAAGTACAGTTCCGGTGAAAACTAAACTAAAGTAAAAACTGTACATTTACCTTCTATCTAAAACAACAACACAAAAAAACAAAAAATAAAAAAATAAAAGTCTCATGACAGCATTAGTCTGTGTGAACAAGTAAAGATATTTTTATATGAACACTAATTACATCATTACAGGAAGTACAAAACCTGGTAGCACTTTATATTACAGTCCTATTCTGCATGTACATACTATGTACTTACTATTAAGAATTAGTAATTACAATAACTGGGTAATAACTAGATACTAAACCTGAACCTTCCCCTAAACCTAACCTCAACCCATGTAGTTACCTTATATTACCAGTACTTTCCTGGGTAAGTACACTGAAAGTACATGTAATTACATGTACTGTAAAATAAAGTGTAACCCAAAACCTTATGTTTTACAAAATATTTTGCATACAATGTATATATTAAAGACTTCAATTTGAACATCATTTGAAGGACAACATCAGGCAAAATGTGGAATATCCAAACAATGCAAAAAAAAAAAAAAAACTGAATAATTGACAATCAAAAAACTTACCCTAGTGCAAACCCCAAAATACAAATAGTGTAGGAGCTAAATGAGAAAGTGAGGGAGAAAACTGGAAGAAATCCTCTTAAAGCAGACCTTACTATCACCTTCCTCTCTGCCACGTCTACTGACAAAGCACTTCTCACTGCAGTCACTGTGACCATGGAGACAGAGCAGTAAAAACGGAGAAGACAGTTGTATTCGGCTTACCCTCAGTTGTGATAATTCGTTTTGTAATTTATTATGCTTTGAAGTGTGCGTCTATCCCACTGGACGGTGCCAAGAGCCCTATCTGTAAAATGGGTTTCAGAGCCTGCTGCTCTATCTACGCATGTCAATCACATTCTGCAGTATCTCGCACACACTCTCAACTGCTCTTGTCACACTCTACTTCCATGAGTTACGCGTTCTGATCAAGGGGTCATGGTTTGGCTGGTTAGCATGGCCCTGTTAGCCCTTGCTGGCAGGCGTTGTATCTACACCATTTGAATGCAAACAAGCATCTTTCACCTATCGAAGTCACTGAAAAGTATTGGTTTATTCTAGGGTTGTCAAAGGTACTCACTCTGATTGGCTATAGTGATCAACTCTTCAAAAACATGTTGTAAAGAGACATCTGTGACGCTTTTCACAGATATACACACGGGAGCGTGTATATCAGCGGCTATATTAGGGGATCCACTGAAAGATGCCTGCTTTGAAATGCTCTATTTACAATGTTTTTGAAGCGCTGATCATTGTAGCCAATCACAGTCATATCTGTTGAGTGCATGAACACAATGGCCAATCAGAGGTATTTAATAATCCACTCAACAACGCTCAAAAAGACAATTTGTTTAACTTGTACCAGGTATTAAAGCAGGACTTTAAACTCTAATGGCCTTGAAACAAAGAGCAAATAAAGCCATAATGATCAGAACCTGATACCACTCTTTGAAATTAGAGCTTGGAGTTGATAATCAATTCCTCGATTTCAAGGTGTTAGGAATCGAGAATTCATTCCAAAGGTTGGAATCGGTTCAATCAAAGGGATTGAACCTCTTTAAAAGATTTTTTTCAGTTCAATAGAGCTAATCAGTAATTCGCCTCTTGGTTGTCCGCTAATAGCGAAGGGAAATTCTGATTCATTTCCGCAAACCGTTCTTCTGGAGGGTTCGTCTGAATTAATTGGTTTAAATGAATGCTTATAGCCATTGTTTTATGTTGATGTGTATATGACCGACTTCAAACAAGTCGATGCCATGGTATGTAATGCTAAAACATTTAAATAAAGCCATATGTATGAACGCATAGGCCTATAACTCAATTTTACCTTTCATTCACTTAAGTTTGTTGTCACTGTTTCATTCTGTGATCCATCATAGCATACAACTGACAAATGACAATTAGCCTATACGTCTTGGACAAGTTTCCTACATTAAAGTTATGGACCTTAAACACACAATACAGTCACAGATGCTCAAACACAGATTTGTTCTAGGTGTCTAAAGTAGTAAAACGAATAAACTAGTCTTATGAACTCTTATAAACTGGCTTGTTCTGCTGTCCACAATGGAAGGTTTCGAGAGCCGCTCCAGACTATATGAAGAGATAATAAATGCTGATAATTACAGCTGCAGGATCATTAAAAGACCACAATTTCGATTTAAACACCAATGCAGTCTTATTTCTATATGACAATTCTCCTGTGTCTATTAAACCTTTGACAAAATCACTGCAAACATTAGGATCTGTGTTCGTGCTGCTGCTGATCCAGAGAGAGCCATTATCATGAACAGAATAGGTGTGAAACAGCTTCACAAACAGTCTTTCCAACCACACAGTATCATTATTTCTATTACAAACATTCAAATCATCACAGAAGTACTGGGTTAAAAGTTGATAGTTTGGGTAAACCCTAATGCTCAAAACAATTAATTGGTTTGAGTAGGGTAAACATAAATTAGTTAAATCAAATTAACTTTGAGTATTTAGAACTTTCTTTTTCTTTTGAGCTCACAAAACTGACACTTTTTTAGGCATCAAAATTGTTTCATTGTTTTGATTTTTATAAAATTTAGACAAACTTTTAATTTAGACAAACTTTAATTTAACTGAAACTGGGTTGGGATTTCTATTTCCCAGAAATTAAGTGTTATATAATGTTTTTCGTTTGTTTGTTTGGTTGGTTGGTTGGTTTTTGTGCAAGATTAATGTTAAGTGGGACATATAGTAGCGTTTAATGTTTACACGTGGGCGGCTATTTTCATAAACGAACATTTCAAACTCTCCGGTTTCAAAAATAACATTGTGCACACATGTACGTTTTCAGAAAAGTGTTCATTTACACGTACCCGTGTATATATGCCGTCAAGAGCATGCCAAACCTGTAGGTGGTGGTGTAACGAGAAGCTCAAGCCCACGTAAGCCAATCAGATCCCGAAAATAGCAACGAATAATACACAACAAAGAGTTTGCACCAACATAAATGCATAAATAGCAACGAATAACAACATAAATAGCAACGAATAACACACGAGAAGAGTTTGCACCAACATAAATGCGACTGCTACTCTGAACGCTTCCATGATCACATGTAAACATAGGTCGCACTTTTGACGTAGGTTCGAGCTCTGGCGCATAATGTGATGTTGGCTGCCTAAACACCCGTTTGTCTCTGTTTACACACAAACGTGCAAACGAAGATTTTCAAAATCTCCACTCTGGCCGGAGTTTTTAGAAAGACTCGTTTTCAGAGGCGAATTCTCCGCTTGCGTGTAAACGAAGGGCGCAAATGAAGGGAAATGTCTCCGTTTTTCAAAATAACCATGTACGTGTAAACGGGGCCCAAGTGGAGCATGAGCTTGGTTTAAAGACAGATATATGTTAAATGTTCTATTATATTGCTGTACTCATTTAGCAATTGCTATGCTATGCTAATGCTATCAAAACACTTGACAAATAGCAAGTTAACATTCAATGAATTGGCTAGTTAAAGCTAGCCAATTTTCCATTACTAAAAATATTTATTTTGGGATTACATGATATTTTAAGTTAAATGTATGAATTAGCTTACTCAAATATTTCAAGAAATGTAGAGCAATTAAAATGTACGAGTACAAAAATAACGTATGAGCCAGTTCTGCTTACCGAATTTCTTAACTTAAAAATTTATGTAAAAACTGATTACCTGACTGTTAAAATTGATTTGTCATTGAATCACTCATTCAAGAGATTTGTTCAAAAACTATTATTCATCCAGTAATAAAACACATGAAGTATTTATGAGTGAGTCATTGAATCATTCATTCAAAAGATTCATTCAAAACATTGATTCATCCAGTAAACAAGTTAAGTCTTTAAGTGAGTTATTGAATCGTTCATTTAAAACATTTAAATAATTAATTCTATTAAACATTTTTAAATAGACTGCAGCAATTATATTTTGTCAAAACCTCTGGGAAATTATTCATTATTCAAAATTGCATTCTTTATTTGAAACCAAAAAAAATGTGATTCTCAATTTATCCAGAATCGTGCAGCTCTACTGATAATAATCAATGAATACTAAGGAAGCTTAAAAGGAGGTAAGCCTTCATATCATGTTGTTAAGGCAAGATTAGGTCAACATGTTCCTCTGATCGGATCAAAGACGATTAATATCTATTTTTTATTATTATTTTCTCTCATGTGTCATAAATGGGCCATGGAGCCCCAGCACCCTCTGGACTGACCCCATCCACCTGTCAGAGATCCCAAGGGCCATGTGATTGCCATAAAGCCACACTATTTTTAGCACCAAGGCTGTTACCATGACAATGGAGTGCTTGCTGGACTCCCTGGTTACTTGGCTGTGTCATTACAGTGGAAGAACTCAAATCCCGAGGTTGTATGTGGTGTGCAACTACGACATAACGTTCCATGTCTGAATCACCGGATCACTAAATGTCACATGCCACTTCATGCTCCATTAGCGCATTCCTTGCTATCCTTACACAAATGTACAGACACTTTGTGGCAGAATTGCTTTTATACAGAATTTGCTTATTTGTTTAGCGACCTAGAAACCGAACATTACTGGATGACAACATTTGCAGTGTCGCAAATTTTAAACACAACTGGTAGCCCACTGTATAACTTAATGGCTACGTGTATTATATCAATACTCTTGGGGCACGTAACATACACTCACACACTTAGCAAATAAGTAAACTCTCATAAATCATGTCAGTTGTACTGGACTACACTAATGCAATGCATTGTTTTTTATCGTTTCAATTAGTAACCAGTTGGCTCACATGATCCTTCATTGTAGCCATTTACTTATTTTTTTACAGGATTCTGAATAATGAATGTTGTATAATTGACCACTGTCCCAGGTAACTGATTTCATAGTCATTAAATGACTAGATTCATTTGTCACATATTGTTATTTGCTAAGCAATTATGTAATAGGTGATATAGGGTGACGTGATATGAGACTCATTTCATCAGTGTCATAAATTGGGGTTTACTTTGTGATAATAACCAGCTGACTATGCACTATCCAAAAAAGAGTGTGTATAAAAGTTTGCAAACACCCTAGAAATAATGGGGGTTCATTTTGGGATGAGTTTGCAAGGAACAACACAATTTTTCTTATTTAAAAAATATGATTTCAAAACACAGAAAACCCTTTTAAAGAAAAAATTCTCAAACCAGCTTATCTTAAGCCGTTTTAATATGGTCTCCCACACAAAATAATTAAAGATATTTGTTTTCCATGCTCATTTGTAGTTACTTTAAGGGTTTTTTTATATCTATTTTTTATCTATTTATATAAAAAAAAATAATAATAACATACCGTTGCAACATTTTTCTTTCTCATTGGATCAATGCAAATCCCATAGGTGACCTATTTTGATCTCCAAAAGGTGAGTTGTCACTGAAAGGTGAGGTGTTTGCATCTATGCATATGCAAAGATGTCAGCCAATCACAGCAGTGGGCGTTTACACTGAAGTCTCACAGCAGACACGCCCCTTAAAACAGCGGTTCAAATCAGAGGGCTAAAATTAGGGTAGGAAAAATGTCTTTTATTTCTAATTTATGACCATTTTTGATGTAAAAAGCATACTAACATTATAAGTGCAGCCCAGGAAACATTGTAAAACAGAACAACACAGTTCATGACCCCTTTAAAGTAATGCATCAATTATAATTGAAGAGCAGCAATAATGATTTTGTTTTTCTTACATTTATAGCAATTAAAGATGAATCATAACTGGATTAAACTTGGTCTATGTTTTATATTCGAAGATTATTGTGTCAGCACACCTTTATAGTTTTAGGATAAGGACAGATTTACTGTTTTGACAGTGAAAGAAAGCAGGACTGGATGTGAGAAAATATGATTAATGATATAGGAATAATAACAATGAAATAAACTTCCAAACATCCATCCAGCTGGCAAGTGAACCAACCCTAAATAACTGCTTTCCAAACAGCCTCGTTTTTACAGATCATTTAACAATACTGAAGTGAAGTGTTATACAAAACTGAGTAGACGCCACCAGAATGAGTGCTTCATTCATTGTAGATCTTTGTGAAGATATGAAGCTCCGCCCACACAGA